>NC_053446.1:1116666-1369646 GCF_007990345.1 Gossypium hirsutum
AATTGATAGAATATGTAAGTATTGAGGATTAAATATGTTATTATACCAGTTAGAAAAAGGCTTTCAATTATCAATTTAACTGTGGATGACCAAAACAAAAACGAATTCAAATTTAGTGTCTAAATGTGACCAAAACAAGAATACTGGTATAATTGGAGGACCATTTGTATAGTTTATCCTAATAATAATAATAATAATAATAATAATAATAATATAAAAAGAGAAAAGAAAGAAAATAGCTGGCCTGGCCTTTCATCAGCTTGAAAACTGACCTGCTTTGTTTAAAAACAGCACGCTTATACACAACCACTGAATTTTCCTTCATATTAATATTTATTCAGGTTTTTATCAAATTAAATTTGTCCTTTTTAATGAATAAATAAAATGAATGCAGCAGGCTAGCATGAAGTAGGTCGAAGGTACTGACGTAACCTATACATGCTTATATATATATATTATGTCAAAGTCAGCAATCAATTAAACACCATCTCATTGACAAATATATATTTATTTTATATTATTTTGAAGGTCTATTTTATTATTTTATATTTTTTATATAAAGAATATATACACAAAATAATAATTCAACTTAAACCTCTGTAGTTTTAAATATTTATATTTTTCTATTTTAATTAAAGCCTAATTTCTCACTTATATCTATTTTTATAAATCTATTTGTTTTTCACTTACATCGCGGTTGTGTTGTAATTTAGCTTTTTTATTTTTAAAATTTTAAAATTCAGATCTAATTATTAGTACTATTAAATTTATTGGTCTGACATTGTAACTAAAAAAAATTATAACGAATCTGAATTTAACAAAATAGTTTAAATGATGCTAATAGTTAGACCTGAATTTTGAAATATAAAAGTAAATAGATCAGGTATTGTGTTTATTGGTTGTCACCTTATTATCATCAAGTATCGATACTGAATTTTGATAATTATCTATTACTTCATCGTTCCATTCCATTTATAAAAAGTTTCGTTGTTCTTGACAAAGCGTTCCCATCTCACTAGACTCATCATTTCAAGTATTCAAACTCTTATTAGAATTGAGATCGAAAATGATAACGACTCGTTGAAAGTTTATAAGTTTTCGAAAAATGGTACTTTAAAGATTTTTAATGACAAAGTCGGCCTCTTCCCAGCCATATATATAAAAAAAATTCGTTGTGGTTGAATTGAGCATACGTCACTGCATATGATCCAACAAATTGTGAGGTATGAGAATGAGAGCAGAGCATGGAAGTAAAAAGCAGAGCATCAGAGTGTAAGAAAGACAGCATTAATTAAAAGGGAGCCAAAGACACAATGAGGTTAGCTATTAAAGTCAATGGGGCAGCTATTTATAAGATACGTAGAGGGACCAAATTTCCACCGGCATGCAGCATAGTTGAAAAGGAAACATATTACTAATTTAAGCAGGATATGTTTGGCCGGGACAGGGGAGGCTGGGAGTCTCAGGCGAAAAATTTTTCATTTGAGTATTTTATAATTTATAAAATTTTTAATTAATGATATTTTAATTTCAAAAATGATAAAAAAATTTAAAATTTTAAAATATAAGATATAAATTATTAAAATTATGTTTTTACGATATTTAATTCCGCTACTTTCGACATTGAAAATAGTGGAGGCCATTGCCTAACTGCCAAACCGCCATATACTGGAGCGGTTAAACAATTGCTTTCTTAATAAAAAAAGAAGCCTATCAATGATGGAATGTATTGTGGAATAGGTTTTGAAAATTTTCAAAATTTTAAATTTTACGCTAAATAAATATATAGATTTTGATTGTTGAATTGCATTAAATGAAACGTAAATATTAAATTATTAGAAGAAGAAATAGAAAATTCTTCCTATGGTTTTTGAGAAACTGTAAGTGACAAGAATGGGAAAGAAAAAAAAAATTGGTGGTTTTTTTTTGAATTTTAATCAGAATTTAATACGATTTAAATTTGAAATTACTTGAAAATATAATTTAAACTTGAGTTGATTGGAATCTAAAATAATTGAACTTAAATTGATTCGAACTTGAAAATAATTAAACAATCAAAATTCAAAATAACTTGATTAAGTAACCAAAATAATATGAACCTATAATGGTCCAAACTCGAAGTGATTAGAAACCTAAATTGGACTGAACAGAACCCGAAATAACTTCAACCTTTAACAACCAGAATACAAAATAACTTGAACAAGTAACTTAAAATGGTCTAAGACTGAAGTGATTAAAACCCAAAATAATCTGAATTTGTAATTGTCAGAACCCGAAGCAGCTAAAACTTAAAATCATTTGAACCCAAATTAACTCCAACTTAAAATTAATCTAAACCCAAAACAAAAAACAAGTGAATCCAAAATATTCAAACTTAAAAGAATCAAAACTCAAAAAAAAACTTAAACAAATAATCCAAAAAAATTTAAATACGAAATAGTTAAAACCTGAAAAATCCAAATGGATAACTTCAACAAAATATAAAAAATAAATTTGATTATTTTTCATTATTTGAAATTTGCTTTTTCTTGGCTAGAGGTTGTCACGTGGGTAACACGTGCACTTATCGGCCCATATGGCCCAATGTCTTAAGCCCAATTAATAAGCAGCCCATATAATTTACACTGTTTCCTGGTTTCCTCGTGTTTCGGTTAATTACACTGTCCCGCGAACAACACAGCAACTTCAAAAAATAAAACAATTAATAAACCAAAAACTAAAAATAATAAATAAATAATCAGATAGAAAAAAAGGGAAAAATAATATAATTATGACTAATTAAATCTGGAAATTTTGGATTTGTTTATTGATTATCTCACCCCCACCCCCATTTTTTTTTCACTCAGGTGATTTTGGAATCTCTCCTACAAGACGAAGACAGGTATGTAATTGTTTTTAAAAAAAAAATTAAAAACTGTAGTTTATGTACTTTTTTATGTTATCATTACGTTAATATTTTTCTTTGTTTAATGGAAAAACCTGAAAATAAACAAGAACTGATTAGTAAGTTATATATATATATATTATTTTCGGATAAAGGAATCAGTAAGAGATTTTTGTTTGGGATTGTGGGTAGTTCAAAAAAGGTGGTAACTTTAAAAAAAAAAAGGAAAAAGAAATTGTACCCATTGTGACTTTTTCCACTTTTAAATCTATGAAATATTTTGAAAATGTGTTAAAAAGGGTGTTTATGGTTTAATCTTTGGTTGAATTGGGGTTATAATTAAAAAGGGTTAAATTTTGTTTATATTTTTAGGGTGTAATTTTGATCCAATATCAATTTAGTCCCACATTGTTTTCATTGAATGGTGTTTTCAGGGTTTTTTTTATGTTTGTTGGTGTACGTGTATTTGAACTGTCTCTTTCATCTTCTGTTGCTATTTGTAATTTTCCCCCCATAATTTTTTTTTGTCTCTGAAATGTTTTTTTTTTACCTTTATTTAGTTGATAATGTGAGATTTGGGGCTAAAATATCATGGTTTGAAATGGGGATTTACTTATCATTTCAATGGCAGATAGGCTAAGCCAGTACATTGCTGTATATTGTCACTTTATTCATTGAAACATAGCAACATACTGTTATGAATGTATATTGTTTGCATAGATTCCGAAATTTCGGGAATTATGAATGTAAAGACATCACAATGGCTTGTTCTTGAATCTGGTTATTACATACATAACCATCTAGGCATGCATTTCGTAGTTTCATCATTGATAGCTCCTTCATTCATTAGGTGATATTAGCTGTTCAAAATTTGAGTACTTATCTATATCTTTATGGCTTTGAGCACTTATCGATATCAAAGTTCAAGACCAGAGCTATAGGCAATCTTATGGTAATAATCATCCAGAGGATTTCCTTATGTTATATAGTCTAGTATACTCCTATCGGTGAAAGTAGTATTAGTGTGTCATTGAATGAATACGGTTTTGTACCGCTTTTCTAATTCACTCGGTTCCGAAATTTCAGGAAGTATGAATGCAAAGACATCACAATGGCTTGTTCTTGAATCTGATTATTACTTACATAACCATCTTGGCATGTATTCCATAGCTCATCATCGATAGCTCTTTCATTCATTAGGTGATATTAGCTGTTCAAAATTTGAGCACTTATCAATATCAAAATTTGAAACCAGAATCTGAGCCTACTCATCCAGCGGATTTCCCGATGTTATATAGTTTGGTATACTCCGTTGTGAAATATGGTTTACTAGCATGGTGAAAGTAGTATTAGTATATTGTTGATTGAATACAGTTTTGTACCACATTTCTAATTCGCCTGGTTATTTTATGGTCATATTAATGACAAAAGTTTTAATTGCTTACCGATTGCAGGTAAACTTGGGAAAACTATTGCAAAATCAAGTTGTAAAAAGATAGTAGGAAGGTGGTTGTGCATCTATTTCGTGCAGGATGAGCAGCCAGAACCAAGGGGTTAGTTTATCTTCACCGGCAGACCCTCCTATGAGGCGGAAACGTGGGCGTCCACGGAAGGACGAGACTGTTCAAGGGGACAACTCGCCTGTGACACCTGTTTGTGACAATCTGAATAAAAACAAGCAGAGTGTGGACATGAGTGACCCTGCATCTGAAGACATGGTAGGTCAGATGGTGTCTGGTGTTATCGAAGGTTCATTTGATGCTGGATATCTTCTTAACGTTAAAGTAGGTGATACCAACACGCATCTTAGAGGTGTTGTATTTCTACCGGGCCGATTCACTCCGATTACTGCTGCAAATGATGTGGCTCCGAATGCTAAGATGTACAAAAGAAAAGAGATTCCTTTCCCGTTTGTTAGCCCTCAGGGTCATCTTGATGCTACGAGTCCATCGGGGAAAAGTGAGAAGCCCATTGAGCATAAAAACGACACACCTAAAGTTCTAGACCAAGGTCTACATATAGGGATTCAGTCTGGTGCTACGCCTGTTAGTGAGAGCCAATCTGCCTCTATTCTAATTCCTCCGGCTAGTAACTTGCCGATGAATGACACTGGTCTTCCCTTGGGACAAAAGGTCCTACAAGACCTAATTGCAGATATCGGATTGCAGAACAATAAAGCTGTTGGTGTTGGACAAGATCAGTCATTGCAGGGATTTGAAGCGTTCAAACTGATGAAAGGACCGAATATTAACGCAGAGGCACCTAAAGCATCTGCACCAATGTCGGCAACATTTACCGGTACGTTGCCAGTTTCCGAGACTGTAAATTTGAAGCCTCAAGTTGAACACCAGGCTGTGAGTTTTGATCTTAAGCCACAAGAATTGTTCGGTGATGGTAAGAGCCTTGACCTTGTTAACAACCAAACACCTAAATTTCCCGAACCTGAACCCCAAGCTATATCTTGTGAACCCACTGCAATTGACGTTTTTGGTAAACAGGCTTCTAAATTTCCCGAGCCTGAACCTCAAGTGATGCCTTGTGAACCTGGTGGAATCAACATGTTTGGTAAGCGGCCTTCTAAGTTTCCTGAACCTGAAACTCAACCGATGACTTGTGAACCTACTGGAATCAACATGTTCGGGAAACAGGCTTCTAAATTTGCTGAACCTGAACCTCAAGGCATGCCTTGTGAACCTGCTGAAATCCACATGTTCGGGAAGCAGGCTTCTAAATTTGCTGAACCTGAACCACAAGGCATGCCTTGTGAACCTGCTGAAATCCACATGTTCGGGAAGCAGGCTTCTAAATTTGCTGAACCTGAACCTCGAGCCATACCTTGTGAACCCATTGGAATCGATGTGTTTGGAAAACAGGCTTCTAAATTTCCCGAACCTGAACCTCTAGCCATGTACTGTGAACCTGCTGGAATCAACATGTTTGGAAAGCATGCTTCTAAATTTCCTGAACCTGAAACTCAACCCATTCACTGTGAACCAACTGGAATCAACATGTTTGGAAAGCAGGCTTCTAAATTTCCTGAACCTGAAACTCAACCCATGCACTGTGAACCAACTGGAATCAACATTTTCGGGAAACAGGCTACTAAATTTCCTGAACCCGAACCTCAAGCTATGCCTTGTGGACCAACAGGAATCAACATGTTCGGAAAGCAGCCATCTAAATTTCCTGACCCTCAAGCCATGCCTTGTGAATCCACTGGAATCAGCAATTTCGGGAAGCAGGCTTCTAAATTTCCCGAACCTGAACTTCGAACCATGTCTTGCGAACCTACCAGAATCAACATTTTCGGGAAACAAGCTTCTAAATTTCCTGAACCTGAACCTCAAACTATACCTTGTGAACCCACTGGACTCAACATGTTTGGGAAACAAGCTTCTAAGTTTCTTGAACCGGAACACCAAGCCATACCTTGTGAACCTACTGGACTCAACATGTTCGGTAAACAGGCTTCATCTAGGCAAGATATAGATATTTCTGAAGATACTCAATTGGAGCTTGCTAGGAAGATTATGACCGGAACCAACACGGCTCACATGGATGGACTTTTTGTAAGTGGTGCTACTACAACTACTACTGTGACACCTCCATGTTCTGTATCAATGACCAGCCTACCAATAATGATATTCGGGGCCGAAACTATCCCGTCTGCCCACAAGCCCGCCGCCGAAGAATCTGTTCTTCCAAGAATGGTAGTTCCTGAAGTTAGTAGTTCTTCAATGGCCATTAACACCAACAGCGTGGAATCTAATGCTAAAGATGCCATTCCACCAGCACAGTCTTAGTTTTCTAGTTTCGCCAGAATAGAAACGAGTCTTACAAGTCGAGGCTTGAACGAAGGTAAATACTTAAGATAGGTAATTTGTCTCCAATTTGAATTATTTGTAATGGGTACTCTTTGAAGTGTACCTTTACATTCTGACTTCATTTCAAGTGCATCCCCATGCTTTTGCATTATGCTGAAGATTTATTGCAGTCTCTTTTACAGCATTATGTGCCTGTTTTCAAGCATTTCATTGAAATTTGTATGGATCTATGTCAATGGATTATTATGGTCATACATTTAGGGTTTATATAGACCATTATCATTGCATGATATAAAAGAAAAGTGTAGAGATCTTTATGAAATTTTTATGGAATTTTACATTTTGATCCACATAACTTCAGTGAGTTACACGGTCTGAACATGCAATCGTGTGATTCCTGTTTTACATGATTATCTTCAACTTTTAAAAATGTTACAATTTAATCCTTGTTTGGTCAACTCTCATATAAGACTTGAGAAAAATTTTAAATTATATTTTTATAATTAAATTGATTAAAGAAATTAATTGTTTATAACTATTCTATTTTATACCGTAACATCTCGGGTACGAGTGTCACATAGACAATAGTAAAAACGTCAAAATGAGAATTACACTCTAATATAAGGAGCCTATTGTCAGAAGGCAAACACATAAACACAGGATTTTTTTATTAAAAGAAAACGAAAACGGCCAAGAGACTAACGTGATAATGGAATAAAAACAATAAAAAAAAACTAAAACAAGTGACAGGTTGTGTTTGTTTTCAAAAGTAGTTACATATTTTACCCTCTAGCTGATAGCTAAATTATGTTTTGGACTTAATCGAAAAATATTAAATAATTTCATAAAAGTACCATCTTTTCAATTTTAGTAAAGATCAAATTAATAATTATACCTAAAAAATATTATTATGAATACACATTTTATTTTTATACTAAATCACCAATTGTTAAAACAAAACACAAAAGAGAGCTATGGTGCAGATAAAATGAAAGAAAAACCAAAGGTCCAAAATCCCTTGACTTGGATCCGACTCCTTCGACAATTGGCCCGGCCCAAACCATCCAGGATTGCTATTGGATTACAAGGTCCAAGTTTTTACACCTGAGTCGTCTATAGGCGCATTATGATTTCATCATTTGCATGCATCACAAAAAGCAAACCATATGATAAAATCTGAACACCAAGAATAGTACAAAATTTTTGTAATAAAAGGAGGTTTATACAGTGCATATGCTATTTAACAAGTGAATAACACAGCCTTAAGTTTATATCCCCCTATAGCGAAACAAAGGAGAAATCAAGTAGCACAAGTTCATAATACTGGTAAAGAGAGAACAGCAGCGACGAAAGACAGTTAATATCAGCACTTAGCTATATCCGACTTGTTGCTGTTGCTGCGGCTGTTGATAATTTCCGTACCCAGGATACCCTCCATAGTACATGTTGGGGTCTTGTGGGGCAGCGCCATAGCCGTAACCATATCCTTGGCTGTATCCATAATATCCAGCGTTCCACTGGTTTGGATCTGCTTGGGCCTGAAATGCAAAACATGCCAAAGGCTTTCAGAGTCTATATGTTGAATACCAAGAAGAAGCAACCTGTTTGTCATCGAAATCCTAACTAACCTGCTTGTTTGATGTGCTACGACCCCATGAAAGCCGAATACTTTGTCCACCCAACTGAGTCCCGTTCAATATTCGGAGAGATTCTTCGGCACAACTCCTGATGCATTGCACAAGCACAACAGAAAATTAACATGAAATATATCCCTCTTAAATAGATCTATTCAGAAATACTGAGCAATGTATCTTTACCTATCAGCAAATTGAACAAATCCACAACGCTTGTTTTGTGGAATCTTCACATGCACCAACTGACCATATGGGCTGAAGACCTCTCTCAAATGGTCTTCAGTCACGTTAGAATCCAAATTACCAACAAATATCTGCATGGAAATATGTGAATCAAAAACAAATAACAAGAAACCACCATGTTTCTCAGTTAAAGTGACAAAGTACCCACAGTTGTATTATTTGGATCATTCTCGTTCTGAGTCCCTTGAGATGAAGCTGCATACAAAAAATAAATGTGTAACAAAAGGAAAATAAAAAGGAAATAGCATTTCCATAAAGAAACAATGAGAAAACATGGACAATGCATAGACAAGATTCTTTCCATGGAACTTTTACTTCACACCTCCAGGGGCTGTCACTTGAAAGTTAAGAAATATATAGCCTGGAAAAAGTGTGACCTGTTCGAATAATATGTAAAAGACCAACGTCCCTCGATTCACAGAAATATGATTGGAGAAGCACATAAAGCACAAAATAAATGTAAGATCAACAACTCCCATGGGGTAAAAGGAAACACGACAAGAAAAAAAAGATACAAAGTGCCGAGCAAGCACAAACAACAAAAGTAAAATAAATATTGATATTCATGCTTTTGACGGAGATACAGCACGCACTCTGAGCTCTCACTTGACTGGAATCTTGAAGAACCATGACCTAAAACTCTAGGGACAATGACCAGAAATAGACATCAGGAGCAGCAGGCCTAAGCAATAACATCAAGATGAAAAGTAAAAGGCAAAAGGAAAAAGCACATAACAAATCACCAATGTCATTATGTAAAACTGAAATGAAGGCTCTAATGGTAAACTGAAATATAACCCGACTGAAAGCGCTTACTAACCAGAGAAGAGTAAGTTGACTGACAGCTCAATCAATAGAACTGAAATGAACTTCGTAAATGTAGTAAGCTGACCGACATAAACACAAAACTGACCTAAGCGAGGGCACGGACTAAGGGGGTAACCATTTCAGCTGAAATCAGTTCCAGGCCCCAAGATGATAGAGCCTCCTGGCGCCCTGCTCTGATACAACAGGAGTTCATAAGTTTTTGCAAGTTTCAAGATTTGATTAGAATTACGGTGCCCAAATGTTAAAGGAAAGTACAGGCAGGAAATGACTAGTGGAAACTGCTGCTCAACTTCTAGAATTAACTGAAAGAATCGGAACTTTAAAATGATATTAAGCACTTCACAGAAAGTAATAATTGGAAACTTGCCTAACCTGCCTTACCCTTCGAAAAGGGAAATAAAAAATATAACTATCAATTTTGAAGGACACCAACATTCACATTACGTGCACTGAAAGAAATGAAAAACAGACATCAAAGAGCACCAGAAGATACAATGTAGTCAAATTCAAATATGCAGCTAAGATGAATCAAAGTATCCCCAAAGGACTTGGGTAAAACAAACAACCACCAGCAAGCATACCTGCTGGATATTGCTGTGCAGCACCAGTCTTCTTGTTAGTAGCCGGCCCTATGCGCATAGGCCTAGTTGAACAAAAAGCACCATTCATCTCAGTCATGGCACGATTATATTCAGTTTCATCGCCAAACCTGACAAACCCATAACCTTTTGTGCGCCCAGTGATCCTATCAATCACAACCTTTGCACCCTTCACCGAAGGAAAGTGTGCCCTGAAGGTCTCTTGAAGCATGTAATCTGTAACATCAGCAGCCAAGTCTCCAACAAAGATTGTGAACTCAGGGGTCTCATCTCGCCTATCACCTGAACTAAAGGATGCCCAGTTCAGCCTATAGTTGCTCTCACCATTTGGCATAGGTGTACCATTGTATGTTTGTAAAACTCTCTCAGCAGCAGCTCTTGAAACAAACTCAATAAACCCATAGCCCTCCACTTGACCGGTTTGCTTGTTGCGGATAACTTTTACAGAAGCAACCTGTAAGATAACCAACAATTGAATCACTCACACATACATCAAAAAGAGATGAAATTTACACATCCTCTAACATAAACAAATTAAAAGCTTTAGTAACAATGACACATCTCAAATCACAATGCTTGATAGTCTTAGCACAGAACAGTACTCTAATTAGGCCCTTATACGCAATAAAAAACAGAACTTGACATCTTAGACCCAGAACATGTCACATCTACATCAAAACACTTGTAAAAATAATAATATAAAACCTTGTAAGAAAAGCAAATCTACTACCAATATCTTATTTTTTATGCATACAATATATCAATCTGAAAAAAACAAAACAAAAAAGCAATTAGAGATTAAATCATTACATCAAAATAAACCCCGCCAAATAAAACATCGCATAAAAAAAATCTCAAAATAATATCAAATTAAAACCGTTGAATACCTCTCCAGTTTGGGCAAAACAGCTCAAGAGATAATTCTCATCCATATAATACTGCAAATCTCCGATCCACAAAGTCCGAACCTCATCTGCGTTAGCCGGTTGACCCGCTGGCTGTTGTTGAGCTGGTACCCCAGCCGAACCTTGTTGTGGGGGCCACATAGGTGGAGGATGACTCTGAGGCGGCTGCATCATGTTCATCATCATGTAAGGTGGTTGTGTCTGAGGAACCGGAGCCGGAGGTGGTTGCTGATATTGGTACTGTTGTTGGGTCTGTGGAGCACCCGCCATAGAAGGTGGTGGAGCCATTGGTGGTGGTACCATAGCTTGTGCTGGTTGTTGCATCATCTTCAATTTGGAGATATTTTTGGTATTGAGAGAGAAACTCAGAAGGAGCAAAACCCTAACCCTAGATAAGGTAAGGTTTGGGAAATATGAAAGAGGGGAAGCAATTGTTGGGAAAAGGAAAAGCTCTTAAAGCAATGGGCTTGAAAGCTGGTTTGTTGAAATGACTAAAATGGGCTTCGCTCTTAGCTGTTTGAACGAGTAAAGGTGAGGGATATTTTGATGATTTTGTCGAGCTAAAAAAAGAGTTAATTCGGTTTTGGACAAAAAGAGTTTCAAAATTTCATGGAAAAACACAAATATATTTTATAAAATGTTAAATTATGGTTTTGGTCTCTTTATTATGTTAATATTTAGATTTAGTCCCTCACTTTTGTGGCAAAAAATCCCCATATTTGGTATAATTTGATTTATGGTTAAAAAAATTATATTTAACAAATATATTTATCATATAAAAATAAATAAAACTTTGCTTTAAATGATACAATTAAAATATTAAATTATATTACTTTAAATCCAATTTCTATCACGAGTATATATATTTATATTTTATATAAAAAACAATAAGTTAATAACAAACATATAATAATATTTATTACTTTATAAAAGATAATTTTTTTTATAATTTCCTAATTGAATTGAGATCCAATTGTTAAGTAATACCAACCCATCCTAACACTTATAATACTAACATGATTTTTTTTTGTATTAGGAGTATTTTATAAAAAAAATTACATTGACATTTTAACCTAAATAATTAAAAATATTAACTATTTAAATTTAATAATAATAGTATTCACTCTTTAGGAATAACCTGAGTTTGAATCATCATTGTATCAAAAAACTTATCTCAAATTAAAATATAAGACCTAAATTTCAAATTTGAACTAAATAAAGGGACTAAAACCATAATTTGACCTTTACAAAATAGAGTAATATTTTTTAACCGAGTCAAATTAGTTTTAACCTTCTATCTTTTAAGTTGGGGATAGTTAAATGATTTCTGTTTCTAATATTCAACTACAGATTGACACTACATTTTCATCTCTACAGTTGCTTAAACTAAAAAGATCAAACTGGCAAAATGACAGGCAACAAAATTGCCTATGTTAAAACATGCACAATTGAGTACGGATCATGCACCACCAATTTAAACGCATCAATGGCAGTCTGGCACACTATATATGGAAAATCTAGGGAGTTAGTTAGATCCTTACTAAAGCGTAAATAAAACTTCTTTCACATCGCAAAAGCGATTGGCAATTTGCTGGATTTATAACCATTTGTTATTAGTTTAAGAAGTTCCACGGCCTCCTTCAGTCTTCTTCTATCTGTGTTGTCTCTTACAGCAACAGCACGGGGATTCCTGAAAGGCAACATAATTTGTGGGGTAACAAAATTACGATGATGAGAGTGAGTAAAAGTCAATTAAAATTGATTTAACAGTTGATTTTTGGTTCAGTCAAATCAGTTGTGAGTGATTAGAGCGGTTTTGTAAGGATTAAAATTAGGTTATCTTCTTTATTTATCGGTTATGAATTTTCATAATTAAATTTATTAAGTTAATTAACTTTTAATATTTGTATTTTTTTTCTGTGAAGTTCATTTTAATCCTTGAACTTGATTTACATGATGTGACATTCTGAAATTGTATCACGTCATCAAACTTTTACATTTATCGAATTCAAGGACCAAAATAAACTTAATTATCAAATTCAATACTAAAATAAACTAAAATCAAACTTTTACATTTGTCGAATTCAAGGACTAAAATAAACCTAATTATCAAATTCAATACTAAAATAAACTAAAATATATATAGATAACAAAATAGACCTAATTGCCAGCTTGAAGACTAAATTAATTAAATTATATTGATTAAGGCCTACCTTAACCTATTAGTTGATTAAATTATGAAATTGGTTAGTTAAATCAATTTTTTTAAAATATTTTTTAATTGCACCAACCGAACCGACCGATTGGTCTCCCCAAGATTTAGTAACCGAAGCCTAACCTTTTTTCATTGTATGCTTTCCTTGTGAGTTCTTCAACAAGATTGTATAGTCTCTTCAAAAGAGCAGGAAACTTGTGTACAGTTATCACACCATTCTCATTTGAACATATCTTCTTCAGGATTTGTGAAGCAATAAAATATCCTTCTTCCTTGTTCCTGGAATGAGTTATTGACAAAATATGAAACAAGTAAGAAATAACATATGATGTGCCATTTATCTTGACTGTAATACAGTAGAAAATGTTAAAACCTGTGCAACTCCCATAAGATTGTCTCTACAGATGCAGGAGTGTCGATTAACAATTGTGTCAAATGCGGATAACGTGCGAGGTTTCGAAGTGTTGAGAGTGCATGCTTTAGAACCTGTTGGTCGGGTATGCTACGACTGGCGGCACGAATCAGCTTTAGTAGAATGGTGATTGCACCGGCAGCCACAAGTTCTTCGCAGCATTTCAGAGAATGAGCTGTAGCCATATCTGCAATCGAAGTGTTTTTTACAAGCTTGTAATGTAGATTCATTGTCATTTTAGCTCATCAAATTAGACTATGCTCAGTACTTAGGTTTCCTTTTTATGGGGACCATATTATGCCAATGCACTATTCCCTAACACAAGTAAGGTTACCCAAACATTTTAATTTCATTAACTAAATAGACAGAAAAGAAAATCAGAAAATATAAGATTAGTAATAAATAAAGCAAGGGTCAACTTTTCTGAGGCATGAGAATACGAAGAAAGTATGACTGATGTAGAACATAGCATGCTCACCTAAGGTCTCACAGTTGTGAAGAATGCCACGGATGCTTTTCATGCTCAGTAGTTCCGAAAGTGCTGACAAAAGGCGGTTAATAAGACGTCTGCTATCATCAACATTCATAGCAGACTTTTGCATTCTCAAGCGCAAATTCAATAGCTGCTCTCTTGATTCTTTCCGAGCAACATAACCTTTCCAATATGACTACCAAATCCATAAGAAAAAGGAAATTAGGACAAAATACTTAGAATTTAAAATTGAGTTGGATACGCAAGTTCGTCATTCAAAATATGTATTAAGACAACTAGCAAAAGGATAAGGACTGATCAGTGAGCAATATTAACCAAATGTGGTATGGGTCGGACCCTCAACACGTCAGGTATTGTCTTCACTAGGGTTTTTGTCTCCTAAGAGCTCAAATGTCTGAAGAGACAACGAGTTCACATAGCGGGAGTATCTCGTCAAGTGCATGAGAAGGTGAACCATGCGCAACTAGAATCGGTGATGCCCTATAGCTTATAGCGCTAGCCCAAGCGATAGCATTCTCACCCATAAATGAGTTCAATGCGCATGATTTTCCTGTTCAGTTACCTGACAAAGCACTCCAACCCTGAACTTGTAGCCTCTTTAGATGCTCATTGGGGTCGTTGAGACTTAGAAATCCTCAACAAAAAAACTGCTAGCTCAAGTGGTAGCATTCTCACCCATTAACGCCCTAGCCCTATAAGCTATTGGCATTATGTGTTCTAAAAGTCAGAAGGGGAAGGGTTCAAAGTGGAAGCATCTCATCAGGTGCCTAAGAAAGGCAAACCATGCTTGTTACGCATGGTTAGTCTTAAACCAGTGCTCTGTAACTTATAGGACATTAATGGGTAAAACTACTACCATTTGAGCTAACTTTATTGAGGATTTTGGACCCTCAACAGTCATGATTGGGGTGAGCAAAACTCAATTCAACTCAAAAAAATAAAAAAAAATTAAATTTCGAATTAAACGAATCGAGTTATTCGAGTTATTCGAATCAACTAGAATTTTTTTTTTTCAAATTTCGAGTTTGAATCGAATTGAGTTTTTAAATTCGAATAACTCGAATAATTCGAATAATTCAAATATCAAACTATAATATTTTACATTTTTACTCTAAACTCCCAAACTTTTTTACTTTTCTCTCAAAACATTTACTCCTTCCCACTTTCTCCTCAAAACTTTTACTCCTCTCCCCTCCCCTCCCAACCCCCCAATCTATCCAAAATTCAATTCCCATCAAAATTTTACTCTCTCATTTACTTTTTCTCAAAATTTTACTCCCAAAAACCCTCAAAACATTTTATTTTCCTCCAAAATTTTTACTCCTTTTCACTTTTCCCCTAAAACTTTTATTTCTTTCCCATCCCACCTCCCATCCATCCCAAACTCTCCCCCCTCCAATTTTTTTTAATATTTTCCCTCCAAAATTTTACTCCCCCAATTTACTTTCCCTCAAACTTTTATTCCCCAAAACTTTTTATTTTTCTCCTACCCTTTACTCTTAAAAAAAAAATCAAAATTATCCAAAAAAAAATCACTAAACATAAATAGTAATACTTTTATTTATATCTACTATTTATATTATTAAATTAAATTTCACATTTTATATTATTTATATTATTAAATTGTTTAATTATATTGAATATTTATATTAAAATTGAATTATTAATTATGCCATAAAATATTCGTGTTAAAATTTTATATTGGTATCAATTTCACATTTTATTTTTAAAATAACTTTTATTAAAAAATCATATTTTTACATTTAATATATTTTTTAATTCCAAAATACATAATGACAATAAACTGAACATAATTGAAACAACTAAGCAAGCAAAGAAGCTAACCAGTATATAAAAAATTAATAAATAAATTATAAGATTATGAAAGTTAATAAAAAATTTGATTAAGGTGGACAAATTTTATTACGATGGGTGCGACAATGATTACAAGGACCCAAAATTATTTTTTAAAATTTAACTCGAATAAATATATTCAATTCGATTCGAATTCCATCTCACTCGACTCGATTCGAGAAAACTTCAAATAAAGTTAGGATGGTAAAATGAGATTCGAAAATTCGATTAACTCGAAAATTTTCGATTCAATTCGATTCGATCGAATGCTCACCCCTAGTCATGATTCCAATTCAAAATTAAGTTGATATTAGTGTAAGCAGATTCTATGAAGCAAAAAAAATTGTAACTCTAGATGTTTGTAAAAGGCGTCATCAAATGCAATCATGTAAATTGAACAAAAAAAATGCAATTATATAAAGCATAGCTCAATGTGGAGACATCTTACTTGTACTACAACAATACAAGTCCTCTTTCTATACGCTTTTTGCCTAGCAATCCACCCCCGTGCGTGAGTCTGGATAATGATAACTGACCTTGCTCTTGATTTAAGTAACAGAACACCTCTCCACCACCTTTGCAGTTTCAGAACTGAAATAATCACTAATGTTAATTCAAAACGCCGGACGAAGCCTCCTGACATGTTACAATTGCAGGCACCACCACCAGCTGCCTGAGCAGAAGTTGCCCCTGCAATTGCTCAAAGCCATATATTTTTGTAAATTCTCAGATGGAACCACAACTGAAGCAAACAAATAACTTCTAGAAATAAAATAAGTGGATATTCAAGGGAAAACTAAGTACCTAAAAGCCTACTTCGAGCAGTTTGGCCCATTTGAATATCTATAGCTGCCAGTTTCTGTAAATGAAAGGCCTTCTGACATATTAGGCTCCTTATTGCTCTTTGGATCTTTATTACAGCATCCCTTCTCAACAAAACATCCTTCCTTACAAGCCAACCACGGCTCTGTCTCTGATTTGTAAGAAAAAAGGGTCAATGATCTATGTATTGCTGCAAGTACACACCTTATGGAAATACATGCTGAAGAATGCCAACGGGTATGACTTATAAGGCCAAGTGGATACTAAGAATCAGAAAGGCATCATTTAATGCAACTATATAAAGCATAGCTCAATATGGAGATATCTTACTTGTATTACAACAATACAATGCTTCTGTCTGTAAGTTTCTCGCTTAGCAATCCATCCCCGTGCATGACTCTGAATAATTATTGCTGATTTTGTTCTTAATTCAAGTAACATAACACATCTCCACCACCTTTGCAGTTTCAGAACTGAAGTAATCACTAATTTTAGTTCAAAACTCTGGAAGAAGCCTTTTGACATCTTACAATTGTAACTGCCAGCAGTAGCTGCATGAAAGGAAGATGCTCCTGCAATTGCTCAAACCATATGCTATTTTGAGAAGGAACCACAACTTAAGCATACAAATGGGAACTGCTAGAAAACAAATAAGTGGATATCGAGGAAAGAACCAAGTACCTAAAAGCCTACTTCGAGAAAGTTGACCCCTGATAACCCTTTGAATATTAATAGCTGCCAATTTCTGTAAATGAAATGCCTTCTGACATATTAGGCACCGTATTGCTCTTTGGATCTTTATTACAGAATCCCTTTTCAACGAAAACTCCTTCCTTACGAGCCAACCACGACAATGTCTCTGATATGTTAAAAAAAAAAAAATCAGTGATTTATGTATTGCAGCAAGTGGACACCTTATGCAAGTTTAGTCGTTGCATCATTTAATTCAACTATATAAAGCGTAGCTCAGTATGGAAATATCTTACTTGTATTAAAACAATACAATGCATCTCTATATATGCTTTTTGCTTAGCAATCCATCCCCGTGAATGACTCTGAATAATGATTGCTGATTTCGTTCTTAATTTAAGTAACAGAACACTTCTCCACCACCTTTGCAGTTTCAAAACTGAAGTAATCACTAATTTTAGTTCAAAAGTCTGGAAGAAGCCCTTTGACATATTACAACCGTAACTGGAAGCACTAGCCGCACAAAAGGAAGATGCTCCTGCAATTTCTCAAACCATATTCTTTGTAATTCTCAGATGGAACCGCAACTGAAGCATACAAATGAGAACTTTTTGTAATCAAATAAGTGAATTTTCAGGAGAAAACTAAGTACCTAAAAGCTTATTTCGAGAAATTTGCCCTCTGATAGCCCTTTGAATCTCAATAGCTGCCAATTTCTGAAGATGAAACGCCTTCTGACATATTACACACCGTATTGCTCTTTGGATCTTTATTACAGCATCCCTTCGCTTCAAAAGATCCTTCCTTGCAAGCCAACCGCGGCAATGTCTCTGATTTTTAAGGAAAAAGATAAGTGGTTATGTATTGCTGAAAGTAAACATCTAATAAGAATATATGCTAAAGAATGGAAATAGATTTGAAATAGAGGTGATTATTATCTAAAATGTCAAGATATCAAATGGACCATGATATCATGGCAATGAAGAAAACATAAGGAAGCACTATGATCTAATCAGCAATGGAAGAGACAACTTACTTGGATTGCAACAGTAAGATACCTACATCTCAAAGCTCTTCTCTGAGCTATCCATCTACGAACACAAGATTGAATGATGATTGCTGATCTGGCAGCCATCTTATATTGCTGAAAAGCATTTGAACATTTTAGCTGTCGTAATTTGCTTTGAATTGCTATTATTGCTTGCTTCTGCTTGACAAAACTCCTTCTTAACTGCCAACCACGGAAATGACTTTGAATATTTGTTGCAGCAAATGTCTGATTTTGAAGAGATCTACAGACAAATTCCTTCTGAGCAATCTGAAAGGCCCGCCAACACTTCAGCCGTCGAAAATTACTTTGAATTATTATTATTTCTTGCTTCTGCTTTATAAAACTTCTCTTCAAATGCCAAGCTCGGTAATGGCTTTGAATTTTAGTTGCAGCATAAGTCTGTTTATGTAGATATCTGCAAACAAAGTTCTTCCATGCAATCTGAATCCTGCTTGCTGCTTCTGTTTCACCAATACTTAGACTCTTCTCTTCGTACTTGAACGAAGCATTCTCAATACGAGCAGTTTTGTACTGTTGAAAAGTACTCGAACATTTGAACTGTCGAAAATTATTTTGAATTGTGATTATTGCTTGCTTCTGCTTCATAAAACTCCTTTTTAACTGCCAGCCACGGAAATGACTCTGAATTTTTGTTGCAGCAAAAGTGTGTTTGTGCAGAGATCTGCTAACAAAATTCTTCCATGCAATCTGAATCCCGGTTGCTGCTTCTATTTCACTATTACTTAGACCCTTCTGCTGGCATTTACGAGAAGCATTCTCAATCATGTGAAGTGATCTTACCACCCAACCACGAAAACATTTCTGAATTACAATGGCAGCCTTGATGAGGATTGGATAGGATGCATCACGTCTTTGAGCTACCCAAATCCTTGCAACATGCTGTATGAGTAACACTGATCTTCTTAAATTAACAAAACTGTGTCTCTCACCGATAAAATTGACAAGTCTCCCAAGTTCTTGTGAAGCAAAGATCAAACAAGTGAAGTGAGAAACAGGTAAAATGAAATATGCGTATAACCAAAATACTCAGATAAACGTAAACACCAGATGGAACTTCCGGAACTCCGGCAAAACTGAATTTATTGAGCTCTGAATTTTTCTTCACAGTCAACCATGCACGCGCAACAGCTTGGATTAAGCCAATAGCTTTTGTCATCTTAAGAAAATTATGACGCTCTATGAATCGCCTTAAATGAGACTGTATGACTATTGCGGCCTTTTCTGAAGCATTATGCAGGGAGTGCAAGGTTAGAAGAAAAAAATTACTTACCACAGAGATGCAATAGAAGGCCATAAAGGTCAAAGATGCCATATTAAGCTAAAAGTGAGAAAGCCAAAAATCCATACAACCTTAGAGGAAATGTATAATTTGTCAAGTGAATTTTCCAATTCCAATATGATCTTAAATTTAGATAAAGTGTGATTCACCAGCACGTTTTAACTAACTCTGAAAATATATGGTAAATTATTGGGTTGGTGGAATAAGTGGGGTAACAATCCGGTGCTTTATTCGATGTACCAATATTCTAGAATGAGATAATAACCATCATTGTACTTTTGTTATACGGTATTGCTCAACATTTACCGTCATTACAAACATGCACTTAGAAGCAAGGAAACGCAGGTTCCCAAGATTGAGATCGAAAAGGAGTTGAATGTAAAATTGAGCCAAGTCTGAATACTGCCAAGCTCAAGCTTGACTCAAAATTCGGAGCTCAATACTCAGCTCAAGATATAATTGAGCTACTTAAGCTCAATTAAGCTCGTTTCGTCATTTTTGTACTCAAGCTCAACTCAATAATTAATCTTAGGGTTAATAATATATATTAAGGGCAATAATGTAATTTAATAATATAAAAATATGAAAAGCTCAATAAGACTCGCAAGCTGTTCAAGCCAAGTATTACTATGCTCGAATTCCGCTCGATAATTACCGAATCAAATTCAAATTTTTTCGAGTCGAACTCAAGCAACTTGCAAGCATCAGTGTCTCATTTACACCCCTAGACTCTCCATTGCTTCTCCCTCTCATTTCCACCATTGATGGCTCTCCGCCATACATAGGTGAACTATTCTAACCCCACCACTTCTTCCTCCCTCATGTATTTCTTGTATCAATAAAACCAAAAATATCAAAAATAAATTTCTTAAGAAGAAACATCAACTAATTAATAAGGAGAAAAATTTAGAGCAAAAGGTATAGAACTCCTAGTCAGTATTGAAAATGCATCAAACTATAACAAAACAGACAAAGGACAAAGAAAAGTAAAAGTAAAACTACTACAAAAAGCTAACTAGAGAAGGTTCACAATAACCTCTTAAAATGTCAATGCTTGTCTTCTGAGCTGGAAAGCAAGATGAAGTAGAAGCAGCAGGTCTTACAACATTTTTGTAGTTTCGTTCTGTCATATCTCGCCACCAAGCCTGAATGATCATAAACTTTTTAGTAGCATCTGCATAAATGAAATGGAAGAGGGAGCAAACAAAGATTAGATTTTAGTGCTCAATCTAAGGGCTTGAACATACAGTAAACTAGAAAATGCCAATTGGTTTTAGGTTGGACACTTAACATGGTATCAAAGCCCCAGGTCTATTAAATTGTTCTCTGCCAGCCAATACCAACTTTTTTTCTGGCTTTTTAACCCCAGGAAGCTAGGTTCGATGAGATCAATTCATATGCAGTCCCAATTTCATGCATTTACGTATCATGTGATCATTTTCAGAATTTAAAGTGCACTGTCAACAACATTTAGCTGCATGAGAAAAGACATACATAACTCACTAAAATGAGTATTATCATTAAATAAAGAAAGACCTTCAGTGATATCTAAGTCTCTGTCCTTTAGCACAATTGCTTCAGAACTTGCTGACCGCCTTCGAGTAAATGAATGTCTCCTCCTCTCTAGGGTTTGGCAATTGCAACCCAACAATTCATGGAAATTCAACTGATCCTGGCAAAAGTTAGAAGAGTTCTTGAAGTAGTTGCATAACTATGGCACAATCAAGTGGTTCAAAAATAATTCCGCTATCAGGCATTACCACATTTTTCTTGACGATAAGCTGGGATAGAAGGAAAGTCAGCAAAACTACCACACTCTTGTCACTAACTGCACCATTATGCTCAAGTAAGTCACTTATTTGCAGAACCTATACAACAACATAGGCAAAGAGTAAGACATACAATAATATCGTATTGAGAAATAAAGATATGTTAAAACTTCACTTTTCAATTATGACAATCACAATCACAATGTATCATGAACACCGTTGTACCTCAAAACCCCCATAAGCTTTTATAGAATTAGCAGCTTCTCTCAAACCTCACTGTTTATAGCACATATTCAATCAATGGCATTAAACTAAACATTACCTCAGGAAACTTTCCCAATATTGCTGTTAGTTTCTGTGATAATACAAAATTGTGAACTGCATCTGTGTAATCAGTAGTGGACATGATTGATTTCTCATCTCTTGTTTCATGAGAGTCCTGTTAAGACAACAATAAGAGATTAATACAAATCACAACAGAAAAAGAAGCAAAACACTGGGACAGGAAAATATGTGTACCACCTTGTTAGAACAAGAAAGCTCTCTGCGGAAGTAATAATCAAGCAAGCACCATATGGCTTTTCTATTAACCAGTGAAGAAAAGCTGTCAACCTTAAGTCCATAATTTTCACAAATTGCCTACAAATATTCATTCAACTTATTAACAGCAGTAAAATCATAAAGATGCAAATTTAAGAGTGAACATGCATAAAATGTAAGAAAAACACAAACAAATATACCAGACAAAAGTTATCTAAAAGTGGAGAAGAGGAAAAACTAGGGTGGTGATGATATAACAGAATACCTGGATCCAGTTTAAAAGCATTCCCAAATTCGTGGAATTAATTACATTCAACTTATCCTGTCATAATTGGTAAAAATGAAATTTTTTTTATGAACATCAGGAAATCTTAATAAACAACAGAAAGGAATATAAAAAGAACTTAGCTAAGTTTTCTAGTATTTAAATATATAACTGGTTGCTAAAACTTCATGCACTTCTTTATTCTGTAATGAATAGAAAAACTAAACAGTTATCCATCGTTCACAAGAACTCGAGGAAAATATGAAGCATACCATATTAAAGCCACGTATTTTGGATATTTCACTAGCAATGGTTGTCCTGTCAATCAGAAGTGGCAACTGCAAGATCAATGAAAACATAAGTCACAGCTAAAGGACTAACAATGGAAAGTACTCTTATAAACATCTGAAAAATTCAAACAAAGAGGAGATTAGCAGACCTGTAAACGAACAAATATATTCCAGAGCAAGGATAGGGTGAGTTCCGTATCTCTGTCAGCAACATCATCTCTTGTAATCTTCAATCCATCTTCATCACATAGCATGACACCAGCCTCTCTCAAATATTGCAGGGCAACACCACAATTGGCCAAATTCTTTTTATGGGTGTCTGAAGGAACTACTATTTTCTGCTCATGCAACAAGCTATTAGGTTAAAACTACATTCCATGCACTGCTTAATTGTTATCAGTTGATCCTGTTGTGTAAACTTCAAGACGATAAGAGAAAAATAGCAACCATGAGGATAGAGGAATCATGTCGCAGAAGCTGAATAACTCTACAGAGCCGCACACCATCTTGAAGATCCAAGAATAAATCTGATACTTGGAAATCAAACTCCACAAGGGCAGACTGTACCAAGTAAATATTTGGACGGTAAAAAGAAGAAAAAAGAAATTTTAAATTTCATACTTCAGGGAAGGTAAATAAATTTGATGTATAACCATAGGAACAATGCCTAAAAATTAAGTTGCTAGCATATAAGAATAGTGTTAAGCACTGTACATGGATTAAAATGTAACCAACATACCTGCTGATGAGAAACTTTATACCCTACAATCACTAGATGTGCAAGAAGATCACCTTCTCCATGCATAACATCAGATGATAAGAAATCTAGTTTCATATCATAAAAAGATGACAACGTTAGCCCATACAAACACAGCACGTGTAGGTGAAAACTAAGCAATAAAAACATTGAAGTAAGAAGTTGGAGAATTACTATGAAGGACCTGACGACTTGATTTTATACCAGACGAAACTGTGAACAGAAGAGGAGAACCTCCATCCACTCCATCAATACCGTAATTAAGAGGAAGACTGGTCTGAGATTTAGCTCGGTCAAGGATAAGAACAAGCAATAAAGTTCTCTTCAATATAATATTCCCCAGATTCTCGTAGTATCCTGGTCTGTACAAACCTTCCACCTTCTTGTTATAGGCATAAGCCTTTGCAAGTCCAGTGTGCGAGAAGAATTGTTTTTCTATTATCATCTTCAAAAATGAAATATCTTTCACAGAACTAAAATCTCCCTCGGGTGATATCAGGGAATCACCACCAAAAATAATATACAACCCAATTCGAAGCCAAATTGGGTTATAGGACATTAGAATTTTAGTAGCCTTTTCCTTAACTCCAACATCTGTAACTATAGGACAATTTGCTTTCATCTTTAACCTCCCTCCATCTATATTCTGCCAATTAACCAGAAACAAAAATAAACTTCAATGTTATACCATTAACAAATTATAACCAACAAGAATACTTAAAATCTGTAGCAAAAGCCATCATTCCTACAGACAAAAAGTTAAAAAGGTAGTGTTTGGGTACTTGAATTTCAGATTTTGGATTTGAATTTTAAAAATACATACAAATATGATACTCATAATTATTTCTCAAATCCATAATTTTTTTGGATGCCTACTTATTATTGAATTTGAAATTCCTACGGAATTTATGAATTTGACAAACCACGCATTTCATTCTCATAGTTTATACAGCAAATGAAATCAATTCGCGTTCCCAAAAATTTAGAGAATTCAACCTTAGCTGCTTGAGTCATGATATTGAAAACCTCTTTGCAGCTCACCAAACTCAAATAAACCTGCATCCGCTGCTTCAATTCATCAAAACTACATACTTCCTTCAACGAAGACCTCAAACTCGAGTACTTCAAACTTGAAACATCCGCAACAACATTTTCAGATTCCTCCCCTCTCCACCACAACTCTCTCATCCTTTTCGGGCTTCTCCAGGCACTGTCCACTCGCACAACATTACTCTCATTGCATCCATTAATTGACAAATCACAGCCGCAAAGCTCCGGATTCTGAAAGAGGAAATTGAGCCAAGCAGTGAGAGATTTAGCCAAAGACTTTAGCGATCGGTCCTTCTTGAGTTGCTCTTTGCAAGCGGACTGAGATCGCTCCAACTGGAAGGCTTTGAGCTTGGCTTTGGCTTTGGAGCGGGAAGAGGAAGGGACAAGGGAAGGCTGAGAACGGTAACGAAATGACGAGGATGACCTCGGAGTTTCATTACAAGCGGTGAAGAATTGAGGATTCTTAGGAATGCGTTTTGGGGTTTTGAAATTGGAGATGTCTTTAAGAACGAAAGAAGAAGATAATGGAGGAAAACGCTCTTCTTCCTCCATTTTTTTCCTCTTTTTTTTTTGGTTTAATTTGATCGGTGACTTACACACAGTTCAGCTGGTGCTGGTATCTTTGATGGAGTTTTTTTTTTTTTGAGCAAATTAGAGAAGAAAGTAAATTGAGAGGGAGAAGAAGGGGAAATTTAGTACTTGTTATTTTGAATTTGAAATTTGGAGCGCGAAGTGATACGATTGACATGATGAAGCCGGGTGCTCAGGCACGTGATGGAGTCCGATAAAAGATTTCACACGTGTTTACATGTCTTTAAAAAATTTTAAAAAAATTTACATTCTAAAATAGGTTTCCGATTCATTTTTCACTAAAAGATTTGTGACATTCCTTATTGTTTTTTACTAAACTTAAGGACTTTTCTATAATTAGACTTATGCATCTTTTTTTTCTCTTTTCACATTTGTTCATCACATCTAGAATCCCTCTTCCTTTCGTGACGTAGTAGTTAAATACAAAGTCACTTGAGCCACATCTTCTTCTAGTCATGGTAGCCGGTACCATTCTAGTATCGCTCGTACCGATGTTCTAGTGGTAAATCGGAACAATAAACCTTAAGTTACGTTTTAATGCAAATTTCGATCGTATTAATGCTTATTGGTTATTTTTACCCGTATCAATCAGAATATGGTATTTTAGTTGGAACCAAAAAAATTAAATTTTAAATATATTTTAAATATAAGTTTTTTTATTATTTATTTGTAACAATAATAATTTTAAAACATTTTAAAAATTAATTTAATTTTTTATTATTTATTTTTAATTTATTGAATTATGAATTGTTATATGCATAGTATGAGATGATCTTATTGTTTAATTTATGAAATAATATTTTTGTTTGTTTTTGTGTAGCTTACTAAACAATATTTTATATAATTGATGAGTGTTTTTTTTTTATATATCTTAAATTTTACACGTGGTGAGATTTGAACTTATATCATCTACATTTTTAAAATATTTTCCTTACCACTTCAACAAAAATTTATTTTTTATAAGTATTTTGTATTTGAGATTTATTTAATTTTATTATTTGATATTTGTAAATAACTTTTATATACATATATCAAATGTTTTTCAAAAATAGCAATAAATCTAAAATGGTACACCCAAATGAATCGATACCACTATGTGTAAGTACCGGTAGAAAAATGATACATCCATTAATACAATACTAACTATTTTGCTTCTAGCACCACCCATTTTAGGTTTGATCCCATAGTTATCAACTCCTTCACTTTCTCTTTCTCCAAGTTAATGAATGATCTAGTTAGCATCGGAGCTGCAACACTGTGCAGCAGGTCCCTCAAATAGAATTTGTTATTTAAGTTCCTTATAAAATAATTAAATTAAAATTATTTTATGGTAAAATTACATATTGACTCCAAAAAATTGGATAAAATCATGTTTAATCTCTTCAAAAATGATAGAAATAATAAAGTAATACATTATAAAATTATCTTTTGATCTCTCAAAAATTTATAATTCAATTCCGCCCCAAAAAGATTTTAGATTCGTCCCTGGCTTTAATTCTACGAACACATATGGGCCACAATTAATAATGTAATTCTAACCATTTTTTCCTGAGTCAAAGTTACACCTATTATTATCAATTAAGTTTTAACTCGGTTAAAACTATAGTTATTGCAACAATCAATAATATATAAGCTTGAGTGTGACTAAGCTTGTATTTCATCCGATTTAGAAGTCGAAAGAGATTACATATAAAGATAGGTATTATACATCAATTATTCAGCAACACAATTACATTATAATGCTACAAGGTGCTTTAAGTTTTAATGGATTCTAACAGTCCTTAGGCTCAATTTCTATCAGCATTCCATCACTGAAAACTGGAAAAGGGTTTCTCGAAAATGAATTGTCCAAGCAACAAAGCTTCCATTTAAATCGAGTCACCAAGTAATGAATTGTAACCAACGTTTCGATCCTCGCAAACTCGTTCCCGGGGCAAATCCGCGCTCCACCTCCAAATGCCACAAAGCAATATGGCGGGATCGACGCTTGTTTCTCGAACCGCGCTGGATCAAACTTCGACGGGTCCGAGAAAATTCTCTCATCCATGTGTGTCATGTTTGCAGCCCAAATCACCTAAAATTCTCAAAAGATTGCATATTCGGTTCAGAGATAATTATGATACTAAACCAAACTATTAAACTAAGGACCAACATAAAAGGGAGCCAAAGGGCCTTTAGCATCCAAAATTTTTGAAATTTTTACTTAAAATTTCTCCAATTTTTTTTAAAATTCTAATCAAGCTCTACAAAAAGTTTTAAAATTTTAAATTAAACCCTCTAAAACTTTCTCAATTTTTTTATTATTTTTTTCAAAATTTTTAAAATTTTAATTAGACCCTTCAAAAATTTTAATTAAACTCCTTAGAACTTAATGCTACGTGCCACTACTGTATTAAACGATATAAATTCTTACTTGCCATCCTTTGGGGATAGTGTATCCTTCATATTCAAAGTCTTTGAGGACTTTCCTAAGAGAACCTAACAATGGAGGGTTCATCCTTAAAGTCTCCATTGCTACTCTCCATGTGTATTTCATCTTGGCAAGGTCATCCCACGATAAAAGCTCCGAAGTTTTGGTCTTGGCTATCTTTTCTTGTTCTATAATTTCAAGCTTAATTAGAAATACTTTAAACATGGTTAATAGAATCAGTTGGTTGAATTAAAAATAGATGATACAATCAATTCAATGGTACCATAAAATTGAAAGAAAATTAAATTGGTCAAAAAAATCAAATCAGATAAAATTTAATTAAAAACTGTTTGAATCAGATTTAAGTTAATTTAAATATTTAATTTTGTTTTTTATAATTTATAAAATGATGTTTATGTTTCTAGCATTATTTATTTGTGTTTTTTTTTTCAAATTTTAATGATTTTTTTAGATTTTTTTTACAATGGTTGAACCAGAGATTAGTAGTCTAACAAATTCGATCACGGTTTCTTTAATTTGGTCCTCTACTATGCTCAATTTTGGGATTAATACTTGTAATTTTTGGCATAATTTAATCTCACTATTTTTATAACGTTATTAGTTAACTCAAATAATTAACACCATTACTTAATCCAATTAAAATGTGAATGTGAATTTTTCTTAAAAAGCATCCCTCCCACAGAAAAGAAAATCCATTTTACATAATGGGTTGAAAACGGTGTTAATTATTTAGATTAGCTAATTATATAATAAAAATATAAGAACCATATCAAATCCCAGATTTGAGCATAGTAGAAGGGCCAAAATCATAATTCGCCCATCTTCCTGTAATCAAACATGTTTCGAACTTGAATCATTCGCTTACCTTGCACGATTTTATCATAAACGGATCGATCCATACCCAAAAGCCTGACCAAGAAAGTAATGAGAACGGAGGATGTATCATACCCCGCTATCATCACACTTATTACGTTGTCCACGATTTCTTCATCGGACATACGGATCGAAGGCTCAGTTTTTCCGATACCGAGCAAGCAAGCGATGAGATCTTTTCGAGTATCAGCAACCCTTTGCTCCAATGCAGCCTTCCTTTCACTAATAAGATTCTTGATGAATGCTCTGAGTTGTGCACTAGCTTTAAGGCTACGGTTGAACCGTGTGAAGGGAAGGTTTATTGGTAATGACATTAAGCCGTTCATCATATGTTGAAGAAGCTCTATAAGATTGTTTCTTGTTTCTCCTTTTCCAATGCCAAATATGAGTGAGCTCATCATGTTGAAAGTGAGAGTCTTCATCAATGGCATTACCTATCAGGAACACCGAGCCACAAAATTGCTTTAAGGGAGCAAAAGATGAAATATAAATTTTTTGGAAGGCAAAGTGAAATTCTACTGTTATACTAATTTGTAATTCCATAAATTCTAAAAGGATTAAATCATAAATTCTACTGTTATCAATTTGTAATTCCACTACCTACCCTTTTATCTACGCCCCTTTACGTAGGTAGTTATAAGAAAGGGGACAATGTCTGACTATGGATTTAGTCTCTCTACATTGCTAAAATTTTGAATTTAATCTCCCTAATTTCATTTTGAATATTTTAATCTCTCTACTTTTATAATGATTAGTAAATTTAAATTGATAAGAGGGTTACTGATTGAGTCTCAGTTTGATTGAGATTGATATTGCTACGAGTTCGAGTGTGTTGAAGCGTATTATCTTCTTATATGCCATTAATTAATTTAAATAGCCAATACCATTATTATTTTGATTAAAATATCGATATAAATCTATTAATAATACCCATTCCAACACACACACACAAAAATAACCCATATCAGCATCATGAGTCGAAATCTATCTCAATAAATTAAAGTTCAAATTTAAGGAGAAAAACTAAAATTTGACCAATTGTATCAGAACTTACCATAACCTTTTGATTCCCATGCCAATGCATCTCTACATGATTTCTAACTTCTTCATCCATCTTCCCAACATATTGTTTCAACATTTCAGGCTTCAAAAACGAAACAAGGGCTCCCCTCACACGCTTGTGATCATCGCCGATCAACGCGGTCATATTTCTCTCTCCACAGATCCTTTTAAACGACGGCGGTTGGTGGTTTCCGAGTACGTTACCGTCGCAAGTGAAGATGAACTTGTTAGCACTCTGCCCGTGTACGAAAACCGTCGGGGTACCGAAGAGGCTGAGTTTAGAAACGGGACCGTATTTGCTTGTTCTTTGTAGAAGCCATTGCTCGATGCTGTTGGTTCGCATTGCATGTAGGAAACTAAGGGTTTGGCCTATGAGGGGAAACCCCATGGAACCTGGTGGATGCTTTTTGGGTGGTGTTTTTCTTGTTAAGGCAAAGTAAAGAGAAGTGAGTAAAAGGAAGAAGATGAAACAGTTTGTAAGATCCATTGTAATTGAAAGTTGAAACCGAAAGTGTGATGTGAGGGGATTGAAGATGGTTGTTCTATTTGTAGGAAAAAGTTGTGGTATCTTTGTCAAGAATAAATTAATATTGTCCCTTTGGTAACTTTTTTTTATCTTTTTATTAGTCTACATTAATTCCGAAACTTGACAACTAGTTTTCCCATTTGGTCTTCAAATTTAGATAAAATATGATAACTTGATATTTTAATATAATATTGTGTCATGTCGTATCATCACTTGAATTTTTTTTTATAATTTCTTTATTTTTTTTAAATAATTTAAGTGATGACTATTTTAAGGAGATACAAGTTCGAGATTAATATGAATTAATAAAAAGTTTGGAGACTAGTGTGGGAAAAGTTATCAAAATCAGGGACTAAATGTTACTTTATCCATTTTTGTCAGTCACTATATATATATGATTGATAGTTATTCGCAATGTTATTTGAATCGGATCAGACCAGTCGGCCGGGTTGAGAACTGATTGAATATAGTCTAGAGAGTGATTTTGAACTGGTTAAGTTGAAAACTGGTATGAACCAGTTAAATCGGGTTTTTAATTTTTTTAATTGAACTGGTCTGAGTGATTTGACCGTCCGTTTTAAAAAGCATTGGTTTCTTCGATCTAATTCTAATTTTAGTCCTTATTTTGTTGGAATTTGAGATATTAGTTCTTTTAACATGTAAGTTTTATATTCTTAAAAGGAAGAACATTAACAGTGTTACTAGTTTAGGTTTATTATAAAAGTAGAATGAATAAATTATGATAAATTAAATTAAAAAGAATTGAATCTCAAATTTTAACAAAGTAAAAGGACTAAAACTGCAATTAAACTCTAAAAATAGAGAGTTTTTATAATTAATTTTTCTGGGTGGTGTTATTCTATTTCTTGTTTTAAACCTACTGTTTATTGTCCTTCAGCATTTGGGTGCCTTTCCAACATGAACATTAGTGAATGCCATTTTTCTTTTATGCATTTTCGATAAGTTGCTTCACGCTACATATAAGTTTATTTTATATCGTCAAATTAGAGGCTCTTGCTAATTGAATTTTATAAAAATGTCAAATTAATAGCTCCAAAAGCTACATAGTATTTGACATCTAAACATTTATGATGAATATCATTCCAAAAATACAAAGATTAATACCAGAAGATTCTTTCCTAGCAGAAAAGTAAATGTAATGAAATTCATATTAAAACTTTCTTACGAGGTAGTCTTGTTGATATAATATTTTGTGTCAACAATTTGGACAAAGTTTAATTAAAAGAGTCTAGAAAGTTGTGAGGATATTCGGGGTAAAGTTGTGAGCTTTACAAAAGTCCTTTTCGATAGTTGTTTTGTCGTGTGCATGAAGTGCTATCAATAGAATTATAGAGTGCTTTACTAAGATGTAATAAGATGTGATCTAATTATGATTTATAGAATCAACGTAAAGTATTAGAATAAAAAATATGATAAGAAAAGTCGAACTCTGATGTGATGTGTTGATGACCCACGTAAGAAAACATGAGAATTCTCATTATGTTGTTATACCATACAAGGTGATTAAGTATAATAAGTCGGAAAACAGAAGAAAACCTGAGTTTTTTTGTAATATTGAACTAGTTTGAATTTACAATAGTATTATATGCCATCTCAATTGGAAAGTGAATTATATTTAAAACACGTTTTATATGTAAATATATATACCTACTGCATAGACAACTTGAATATGATGTGTTAAAAAAATTCCTTTAAATTTTATTTTTATTTTTTTAACACATCAAATCTAAACTATCGATATTGTAAGCATACACATATTTATAATTTAATGCCGGTGTTTTAAATACACTCTACATCAAATCTAAACCTCATTTATCGTCTAAATTGATAATTACATTGATGGAAGAACCTAATAGATAAAATATTGATACTTTAAAGGCTCGATTACAATGTTTTGAAGTCTACTTGAAGGACCAATTTAAGAATATAAACAATAACTTAAAGCCAAGTTATCCCTTAGTAATATTATCAAATGCATGGGTTAAGAAAACTGATATCAGTTGGACCAAGTATTTGTAAGAACAAACTGATGCAAGCAAACAAGTACAAAATTGAATCTACAAGGAAGATATTTTCCTTCTACTTGTTGTCGACCAATAATGAGGAGAGTGTCGATAAACCGACTATTCGATCACGTAACCGATGAAGAAATCAACAATGGTTTCCCTTAAAAGATTTTGTCCGCATCTTGACTAGGCTGAGTTCTACGTCTGGATGGTTTTCGAGGTTTGCTTCCCTCACTCGACTGGAACAATCCAATGAACAAAGACGCATCCCGACTAAAGGATCGGGTGATATTGGGCGGATATTCTCTTCGGAGGCAACTTACGAAGGATGTACAATACTAGAGCTGAAGGTAGGATCTCAACAAGCTGTAATTTGATGAAATATAGAAATTTACATGCTTAGGAACATATAAATAGGATGCTGCAAATAAAAAAGAAGCAAAATACACCAAAAGCCACTAAATTATTACTAAATTCACATTTGATCAATTAACTTGAAAAAATTCTAAAATAGTCATTGAATTATTTGAAAGTTTTCATTTAAGTCATTCATTTGAAGCTTGCTAGCCATACTTAAAAAAAACCCATTAACAACGTAGTGACTTAAATAAAAAGTTTTGAATAATTCAATGACCATTTTGTAACTTTTTAAAATTGAGTGACCAAAACATAAATTTATCAGTAGTTTAGTGACCTTAGTTGTAGTTTACCTATAAAAAAAGGGGTTCTTAAAATACCATGTAATAGATCAAGTTCAAAACTGGATGGTCTAAAACATCAAGCGATGCATCTGAATCAAAGGCCGATAAAACTACCTGCACATCGAGAAATCGGAAGATTTCGCAACCAAATGAAGAAAGCAGCATCATAATGTATGATTGTTATAACGCATTTTACGAGGGTAAAAGTACTATAGAAGCCCTTGTACTAAGAGTCATTTGCCTCTTTTATTAAAAAATAGCAATTTTTTCATTTACCTAAGATAAAAAAGTAAACTAACTATTTTTATTAAAATTTTTATTTATTTCTACTATTAAAAACTAGCGACAGTAACAAACAATTACACGTGGCTTGCCACATGTGCCTCATTCTAAGACAAAATTAATTTTTAACAGTAAAAATAGATAAAATTTTTAATAGAATGATCAGTGCTCTTTGATCTAATATACAGGGAACTTTCTTATTTTTTAAGTACAAGGGCAAATGCAATCTAATTCTTAGTATAAGGGAATTTGTGTACTTTTACCATTTTACAAGCGCCGGATAATCTTAACCAAAATGTCTTTGCGAAGATAATCTTAAACCCAACCTAGGAAGAGGACTCGAAAGAAGATACACTTGGGTTTGGTCGGAAAAAGAAAAACTTACCACAGAGCATCTAATAAGGAAGCAGGTGAAACAAATGGCAGTAACTGATCCAACCTACAAGAAGGACATCAAGTATGAAATAGTCACGCCAAGAATGATTAACTATGCAGTGTAGCTAGGTGAACTATATAGGGACGAAAATACCTCGTTAAGCTTCTTCCTTCTTCCTTTTGACTCGATGGGGAAACGTTTTAGCATGAAAAATAATCTGAGAGGATTTGAGTTTGTGGAATTGGTATCATTAGAAATTTTAACTCTAAGCACAATAGCCATTAAAATCGCGTTAACAAACAACGATTACCTTCCTCCATACAACAAGAATCCTAATGCAGCTATAAATGAGACCGCTGGAGAAAAGAATATGGAAAATACGCGGCACAGTTAAACAGAAGAAGCAACATTTAACGTGCATAATATCCCGAGATAAATAACTTGTTTTGATGGTTCATTATTATGCTTACCGGCAATAAATACTTTTCCGATGAATTCCACCACGCTGTTGTCGTCTATCCAAAGATACAACCAAATGCAGACCTGAAGTCAAATGTCAAAACTTCATTTTAACTTCACTTCAGTATCATGTATCAAAGCTAGTTGTAGTAGGAAACTCAGTAAACGGCTCACCTGTATGACGTAAATAACACCATTGATTGCCGCATAAGAAATTCTGAGTTTATCCGTTGGTAAGCTTCTTGCCTGTTCATAATGACAAGGTAAAACGTCAAAGTTTCTCGCAACATTACAAGAAAGAACCGAGTGCACAAGGTTCTAACTCGGTTTATTGATCAAGGACAAGGCATACATCGTTTAACAGAACGAGAAATCACTTGCCTGGTGATAAATCTCTGCCCAAAATAGGGCTAGTAACGTATACGTGGAGAAAAACAGAAGGCTTGGAAGATCCAAGAGTACGAATATAAGTACCTAGTTAAAGAAGAAACGGCTCGTGTCAATATAAAACCCTTGTTGTTAAGGCTAGTTTTAGTATTGTTGCTGCAATTGAAAAGTGTTCTTGAAGAACCTATTGCATACATAAGCCAATGCAAACTTAAGAACTTTTCGTATACGAAACCGAACAGATATCTCCGAATTACATAGGAGACTAACCTTGGGATGCAATAAAAATACTTGTTTGTGAAACCCGAACACGATGGCACGCACTGCAACAATGAGAAAACTCGTATTCAGATACTGAAAGTTACATCCTCAATCCTCATTACAAGGCAATACAGGACATAGGATATCATATATCACCTCCATTCACAATGACATTCATAAGATGGAAAACCTTTTGCGTAGTCCAACCGTATTCGGGTACTCTCAATTCGATCCTTATTAATTGTATCTGCAAAATCATAAACCCCTAATTGTTACAAGCAAACTAATATAGCTTCTGGAAGTTGAAATCATTAACAATGATATTGACAGTTTAAAGCTTTAATTTCACACAGACGTTTATGCTTCAATCGTACTAATATAACTCAGTAAATAAGCAAACCAAATCAGTTGGATTCCTAAAATACTGGAAATCATTAAAATGAAAATAAATAACAACTCTGATCCGAGCAAAACGAAATAAAACAGTCGAGTGAATGAAATAAAAACGCACAAACAGTGGAAAAATTGAGAAAATTGACCAGAGCAATGGAGGAAACTAAGGCATAAGCGGCGCAAAGTGTGTAAAAGATGCCATCTTGCCAGTGAGTCGATTCATTGACTTCGTCCCACCAGCTAGAAACCAGAGCTGGAAACTCAGTAAGCGTTAAGTCCAGTGGTATTTTCCTTATTCTAACCATCTCTCTTATTTTTCCCGAACTTTCCCGGGAAAGTCAAAATCCCCAGAACCCAAACAGAATACCCAGAAAGACTACAACTTGGAAAGAGAAAAAAGAAGAAGAAAGGGTTTTGTATTTAAGTCTAACAATGGGTCCAAGCCGAAAGGGATGATGATGAAGTTATGAAGCCTTTATTATGCGCTTTTCCTTATGTTGGGTTCACTAAAGTCCAACCTAAGCTTCAACAGAGTTCATCGATGAAATGTGGTGTTTGGTTGCAATTTGCAACATTGTTTTGATTATAGAATGTGTCAAAAGTAAGGATTTTTTTTTTTTAAATTTTAGATTTTGGTTGGTGGCATTAATTGTAGGATCAATCAATCTTTTTAATCCTTATCTAATGTTTAAGTGTATTTTGTCCCCATTTTCCAACTCAAAATGCAAACAAAAATTTTTGTCTTCCATATGGGATTCTCTGTTCCGGCCATGAAATGATGAAGTAGCAGTAGCAGAAGCAGATGCAACTGTTACGATGGCTACCACCACAACTGCCGTCAATTTTCAGTTTTTTCTTTCCTAAGATTATTTCGATTTGAAATTAAGATTTCAGTCATTACAAGTTTGGTTTTTTTTAATTAAATCGAGTAATCGAAAAATATGTGGAATCCATGGGTACACCTCACGGTAATTTTATATTTTTATAATCACCTTAGATTAATGTCACACCGTTGACTATGGTAATGATTTAGTGATCAATAACCTAATAAATCAGCAGTATTAGTGATTACATTGTAAATTTTTAAAATTTTATAATTAAAATATAATTTAAATTATACATAAATTACTAAATTATTTTAAAGTTTCGTAATAAAAAAATATTATATAAAATTTATTAACTATTTTTTGTTTATATAAAAAATAATTTTTTAGAAATGTTTATTTAAAAAACTTTGAATCTTTAATAATAATATTTAAAAACCATAAAATAAAATTTATATGGTTAAAATAAGTTCAAAAATTCAAATATCAAAATTAGTGTGGAAAATATAACATCTGAATTGAATTATAATGATTAGTTTATCGAACCAAACTCACCCCTAGAAGAGGACTTTATGGGATTGTTTGCTTCGGCCATGTAAAGGTGGAGTAATGTTAGCAAAAGAATTAGACGGATTAGATTTGATTAATTTGAATTAGATAATTGAAAGTTTAAAATTTTGAAGTAATTTCAAGTTAAATAAGCTTGATTTTGAGGTTTGGATAAAAACTGAACTTATATAATTTAGTATTTGTTCCATTTTGATTTTGAATCATCTTGAGTTCGATTGTTTTGGTTAACTTATTATGAATTTGAATTATTTTCAGATTCTTATAATTTCGAATATAAGTTTGTTTCTACATGAATAAAAACTTTTGGGCCTTGCTTGGTACAGTGAGAAGAAAATGGTAGGATGTAAAATATAAATTTTCTTTGTGCATATAAAAAATTAATTTATTTCCTCCTTTTCATTTTCATTTCATCCCTACACTTTTCAGCATTCTTACGTCTTTTAGCATTTTTCTTTAGATAATATCACCAACGGATCCGTGGCGCAATGGTAGCGCGTCTGACTCCAGATCAGAAGGTTGCGTGTTCGATTCACGTCGGGTTCAGAATCCCGGTCCAATTGGATCCATTTTTGGTTAATATCTATGTACTTTATGAAAATGCGGAATTTAGTCCATATAAATTTTATGCTTCCTTCCCTCGCTTTTTTTCTTTTTCAGTAAAATAACACTCCTTTCTCAGTGATCACTAATCTACTCTGCAAAAAAAAAAAAATGGCCTTATTCTCCCGCGTCCGTACACCGGCCACCACAGCTTTCCGCTTCCGCCACTTTTCAACCGTCTCCCCAAACTCCTCCACCTCTCTCACCACCCACCAAAACTCACGCGCCGCCCTCTCCCGCCTAAAATCCGAGCAAGACCCCGATAGCATCCTCGAAATCTGCCGCGCCGCCCGCCTCACCCCATCCTCCCATATCGACCGAATCGCTTTATCCGTTGCTATCTCCAAACTCTCCGAAGGCAATCATTTCCAATCCATCGACACTTTCCTCCAAGAACTCCGTTCCCGTCCCGACTTACAAAATAATCGTTTCGTTTCCCATTCTTTAATCCTCTACGGTCAAGCCAAGATGCTAAACCGCGCCGTGACGGTCTTTGACGAATTCTATAACAAGGGTTTTTGCCGTTCAACGAAATCATTAAATGCTTTGCTCGTTGCAGGGTTGATAGCAAAGGATTATGAAGAAGTGAAGAGAATTTTCATGGAGTTTCCACAAAGGTATAAGATTGATCCCGATTTAGAAACTTATAATAATGCTATTAAAGCTTTTTGTGAATCTGGGTCTTCGAATTCAGTGTATTCAATTTTGGTTGATATGAAAAAAGGAGGGGTTAAACCCAATGCGACAACGTTTGGGACTTTGTTAGCTGGGTTTTATGTAGAAGAAAAGTATGAAGATGTTGGGAAAGTGTTGAATTTGATGAAGGAATATGGGATTCCTGTTGGGGTTAATACATATAACATAAGGATTCAAACCTTGTGTATATTGAAGAAATCTAATGAGGCTAAGACCTTACTTCATGGGATGCTATCGAAAGGGATAAACCCGAACTCGGTTACCTATAACCATTTGATTCATGGGTTTTGTAAGGAAGGGAATTTGGAGGAAGCTAAGAGCTTGTTTAATAGCATGGTGAATAGAGGCTTGGAGCCTGATAGTAATTGTTATTTCAATATGGTTCATTTCTTGTGTCAAGGTGGGGATTTTGAGGCTGCCTTGAAAATTTGTAAGGACAGTATGGAGAAAAAATGGGTTCCGAAATTTTCGACTATGAAATCACTCGTGAATGGACTCGTTAGCATATCTAAGGTTGAGGAAGCTAAAGAACTTATCAAGAATGTTAAGAAGAAGTTCTCGAAAAATGCGGATTTGTGGGATGAAATCGAGAAGGGTTTGTTGTAACTAGGGTGACAATGGCATAGACTGTTCTTTAAATAATGATTATGAACTATTAGAGCTAGTTAGGTCTGGTCTTAGCCATTTTATATGGAAATGAAAATGAATTGGACAGTTTTTCATCATAGGGACGGATCTTTTTTCCTTCTGTTTGTTAATTAGTGAAAAGCTTGTCTTTTCTGAACTTGGGTTATTTAGCAGTGGAATCCACCACTTTTAAACGGTAATGTCTTTCTGAATGAAATCCTGTTATCAAGTTGATATTTATAATAGAATTGAAGCTGCTGGTTCGGCTCTGCTTACTGATAAAACTTTACATTGATTTCAGTCTAGTGAAAGTTCTTCATATTTGAGGTCAGTGAGGTGGGAAGCAGTTCAGTTCATTGGATATCCTATGCAGTATACAGGTAAGGTTGATTTGAGACAATATATCGAACTTTTGTGTCATGCCTTGTAAGCTACTCTATCGTATTCAGTTATGTGTATTTGTAGAATTAGCTAAACACCATGTGTTACCCCACATTCTCACGCTATTAGGTAAAATTGTGGTGCATATACCGGCACATAACCTTAAAGGTTTATAAACGAACCGAGTGCCGCATGCTTTTTGCCTATTGTAGCCCTAAGTCCCAACTGAAAATTCTTGCATGTTCAGGTTGTGCTTTGATTTACTAAGGCAATGAGATTAGAAATCTCGTATGAATTAAGTTTTTATCCAATTAGGTGATGCTTTGTGAATGATATATCTCCTGATATGAATGAACCTTTGTTTCTAGACTTGATTATTGGAACCGAAAGTTATGGATTTCTGTTTGAAGTCACTCTTGGCAATAAGTGTTCAAAACATTGCTAGATTGAGAGACATGACATAAATCAAAAGAATTTCTTAAAAACAAAGGTTTTACAGTTTTGTTAGAAGATGGGTACAGGGAATTCACCAAGCAACCAATATGCTCCTTTGATTCTACATCCAGTTTGTACTCTGCAGCCTTTCCAAGCTGCAGCATTTGGGATCTTTTTGCATTCTGTAGTTGTCTTTTGCCAATGGAATGCCATAAATTGAGTTCAATGATGTTGAAACCGGACAGGACTAGCCGACTGGTTCAAGAACCAGCTGGTACATGGTACGGACTACGGAGTAAGGGAAAGAACTGGTTGACTCATGAACTGATACGAACAGATTAAACCAGATTTTATATTTTAAATATTTTTTAATAATTTATTTAATTGAAACCAGATTGATAATCAAACTGAAAACCGATGATTTGATCGGCTTGACTACCGATTTGGTTCCAAAAACCATGATTGAGCTCAATTTAATTTTTTTCACAACACTTTTCAATTTGAAAGTTAAACCAGCCTTACAGTGTCATCCATACCCAGCACCAGATATAGACAATCCCAGAAATGCAAAACCATACATTTTATTTACATTCACCTTTCATCTTTCATTTAACTTAATTAATCACTGCAAAAACCAATAAATCTAAAACTTGGATTTTAGTCCCTCTATTATGTTGAAATTTTGGATTTAGTCTTTTTATTTTGATTTTACATAATTTGATTCATCTCCTTTTATCAAGTTATTAGTTTATTCAAATTATAATAATATTAGTTTCTCATGTTAAAGTGATGACTTGGTTTTATATACTATTAATCAAATATGGTTAAAATCACATGAATATCCAATTAATAATGTACAACCAATAATGAATTTACATGTTACAATAACTTTAATGTCTTGAATTAATTTTTATCAGTTAAGACCTATTAATAATATTATAAAAGTGTTGATTGAGTATTAGTTCGATTAGTATCGGTATTATTGTCAATATAAAAGAACGTAAGTTTGAGTATGTAATTTTAGGTATTGTATCGAAAAGATAAATTTTCCGTCTTTTAACTTCTCTCAAAATATAAATCATTCAAGTATTTTAGTTTTGAATAAATGAAAATTTTTAATTTCCAGTTCCTTTAAAATATGAATAATGTAATTTAAGCATTGTAACGGAAATTTTATGTTTTTATCTAGGTTTTCTTATATAAAATTTTTAACTTCCCTGTGAATTGGAATAGCTTACTTTATATAAACACGTATCATCATCTTCCTATGTACTGCATGCCATGAATACCCAAGTTACATAATGGGAAAAAAGAGAAGTTGTTGGGAAACTTATTCAAATTTGTTTAAATGGAATTTAAAGTGAAACGCGTTTCGTTCTTCTGTTCTACCAAACTTTATTCAAACGATTTTAACTCATTTTTTTTTCTTCTTTATAGTTTCTCAGTGTTGATCTCATCTTCTTTCCATCCACAATCTAATTGAAAAGCTCCTATATTTAGAAAATTAATATAAATGGAGTTAACTTTATAGTTAATCCTTACTTTTAATGAATAAAAGACGAAGTTATTAGTTCTTTTTTCTAATATTTCAAAACACACCCATTGTTTCTTTGCTCCCCATTTTTCAAAAAATGAGCTGCTTCTCTTGGTGGAGGTGCAGCACCGTACTGGTGGCCTTGGTGGCAATAGCAACAACAATGGCAAGTCATTGAGGGCTTTGGTGAATAATTTGTCAAGAAAAGCAGGTATTAATCTATTGTTTATTTTTTTATGTAAATGAAATTCAGATAAAAGATTGGAAGTGTAGTGCTTGTCTATGTTAAAATGCCTCATTGGGGCTTGTTCCAGAGGTAAATGAAAAGATCATATTTATCCTTGTTTATGTTTGTTTTTATTGGTTGATATTTTTCGAGAAAGGTGACATGGGTTCCGATAATTTCGGGTTTTTATAAGAAGAACAAAAGCTTAGGTGTTTTTGAGGGGAGTTCGGTCTCGGATCTTCAAACGGTGGAGAAATTTTGACCGGAGTGTCTAAGTTCAATTTTAGTTCTAGGTTGTCTCTTGATTCTGAGGAAAGCCCAACGGGTTTACAGAGTTTGGGGAGTACCTCACGACTAAGGAAATATGAGCATTTGGCTTTGGTGGAGTTTGAACCCATGTTTTTTATATGGCATTAGTGGGTAAGAACTCCACTAAAGGCATGGGTTGGAATCTTATCAAGGCCAAAATTTTTAACATTTCTCCCCAAACTTCGTGAATCTGTTAGGCTTGAGAGACAAAACTTGAGGCTAAAATCAAATATAGATGCCTCGAGCACAATTTCCACTGTTTGAGGGTCCAAGACCGACCTCCCCTCAACAGGGGTAGATAAAACTTGTGATTCGAGACGCTTTCGAATACATACAACATCATTGTAATGGAGAAAAAATAGCTTAAAGTCGTAAGCAAGCATCCGAGTTGATTTCACCGTCCTTGAAGAACATCTCTCGATCCGATCTATAAACGATACTTACGTTCCTAATTCTGGGTACCTTTTATTTGACCATTTGAATCAATGTGCAGGTGCCAACAAGCAAAAAATAGCTGAAGAAATACAAAAAGTTGGCAAAGTAAAAGTTTCAGCTCATATTTTCACATTTAGAGAACTAGCAGTTGCTACAGACAACTTCAATCCTGATTGTCTGATAGGGGAAGGTGGCTTTGGCAGGGTCTATAAAGGATACATTGAGAACCTTGATCAAGTATATATAAATATGTTTACATACAGATATATATCTTTTTTCTCTAGAATTGTTTCATGCATGTAACTTGTATGACCCTGAAAGTTGATAACTTTTGTGCTTGGTTTACCTTAGATTGTGGCCGTAAAGCGGCTTGATCGGAATGGAACTCAAGGAAGTCGAGAATTCTTCTCAGAGGTATTGATGCTAAGTCTGGTTAACCATCAGAACCTCGTGAATCTAATCGGCTATTGTGCAGATGGGGATCAAAGGATTTTAGTTTATGAATACATGGCAAATGGATCTTTGGAACATCATCTTCTTGGTGTGTTAAAAATGACACATTGAAACTTGTTTAGTACCAATTTATATACTATTAATTCATTTTGTTTGATGTGTATTTAGATTTGCCCCCTGGTAAGGAGCCATTGGATTGGAATACCAGGATGAAAGTAGCTGAAGGAGTGGCTAAAGGACTAGAATATTTACACGATTTTGCTGATCCGCCGATAATTTATCGCGACTTTAAAGCTTCAAACATATTACTAGATGAGAACTTCAATCCCAAACTCTCGGATTTCGGACTTGCAAAGTTAGGTCCTACTGAAGGGAAAGACCATGTATCAACTAGGGTCATGGGGACCTATGGTTATTGTGCTGCTGAATATGCAATGACAGGCCAGCTGACGACAAAATCCGATGTTTACAGCTTCGGTGTAGTGTTTCTGGAGCTTATCTCGGGGATGAGAGCTATTGATCTCGAAAGACCGGCTGAAGAACAGAATCTGGTTCTTTGGGTATGTTCATGGAATCCAAAATCACTTGTTTTAAGCTCTGTTTTAAGTTTGTAAATTTAAGTTTATCATCGATTATCGTCCACATATTGCAGGCAGAGCCATTACTCAAAGACAGGCAGAAGTTCACGAAGATCATAGATCCGTTGCTCAAAGAGAATTACCCCGTAAAGGGTCTTTATCAAGCTCTTGCTATAGCAGCAATGTGTCTTCAAGAGGATGCTAATAGCCGGCCATTGATCGGTGATGTTTTAACTGCGGTTGAGTTTCTTGCTAGGCCAAAAGTTGACGGCCAAGTTACAGCAGAGTCACAAAGAAACAGCAGCTTCCATGTTAAGTCCGTGAAAGAACGAAGTTCGAAACGAGACCGTGATTTGTAGCTACTGTAGCTGAGGTGAACAATCTTGAAACTTGAAGAAATTGCAGAACTGAAAACCAACTGAAACTGGTACTTGGTTTTCAAGCTACAAGTTGCTCACACTATGTTAGCATGTTGTTTGTGTAGATAATTGTGAGTTCTTTTATGTGTGTAATTGTTTAAGTAGCTTATCTTTAAGTGCAAAATACAAGTATGTGTTTAGATATAAGTATGCATAATCTTTTTTAAGGTTTTCATATATTTTGGATGATCGTATTGTTATTCTCGTGTTCAAATACATGGGAGAGACAATAGTGTCAAACATAGAACTAAATTGTAATATTTGAGATTTGGTATGTAAGCATGTGCAACTCAGATTTAGTACATAATGAAACCTTGTGAGGAAAATCTTCATGTTTGTATGTCACTGTTCAACATGAATGTGTCTCTAAGAAAAAAACACAATGGATTGTGATTTTATGGAGAGAAGTCTATGTAACATCCAAAAACACGGTTGGCTGTAAATAATATGTGATAGATTTTTAGTGGAATAAGATATAAGAAGTATGACATGGTGGATAATTTAGGGTAGGAACTAAATTATAAAAATGTGAAAAGTGTTGTGGTTTTACTGTAAATATTCAAAAATCATAGGTCAAGATAAAAATTATAAGGGAAATGTGATTATTTCTCAATAGGATAATCATAATGATAATAATTAGTGAAAATAGTGTCCAAATATGATTGGTTAGAATATTTTATTATTTAATTGATAAGTATGTTTTTATAGAAAAATGAAGGATTTTCTTCATGTTTCTTTATCCAAACATCACCGCGAAAGAAAACTTTGCTTTTCTTACAATTTGGTCCATTATTATGTAATTCCACTATTTCTTCTAAATTTCTTAGAAATTTTCATAGGCACCAAAGGGAGAAAAGATTAAGTAGAGACTCTAAAGTATGTTCATCAATTTAAAAGTAAGAAATTAGTAGATGGAAGTAAAGAAAATTAGACGAAAAGAAGAGGATAAATTGATAGTCATGAAGTTGAAGAAGAAAAGGGAAGAGAAGCAAATGGGAGGAAAGTTTTCATATTAACTTTATTTGTATTTCAAAGAATTGAGTTAAATATGTTGTGATTGAAATGTATGATATGTTAATTTAATCAAAATAGTAGAATTAGAAAGTACTTTTAGAATGAATGATATATAAAGATATTACGTTTTTATGAAAAAAAAAATAGATGATTTGTATCATGAGAATTGTTAAGGTAAAGAAAATGAATATGCTTCTAACATATGAATTTATATGAGTAAAGTATAATAACTATATACATCCAATTGAAAGTTAATGCAAAGAATCATGGAAAAGTAAATGTTTTCACTAAAACAATTCTTTCTTCTTCTTTTTTTTTTTTGAAAAAACACTAAAACAGTTTTTAGACGGGAACAATAGCTCAACTTTGAAAATTAGAGGTTGAACCAATATGAAATTAAATCCTATTAAGTCTAGTTTTGTATAAAAAAAAGGTGTAAGCAATAGAATTGTAGATGATAAGCTAAATAAATCTAAGTGAGATAAGGTCAAATTGATTTCAAGTTTCCTATTCTGACTTTGAAAAATTATTAAAATTAAAAATATATATATTTAGGAGATGAAATTTATATGTTTAATAATTTAATAAGTCTATTTTCAAGAGAAACAAACAACAATATTATATGAATCCTGTACTGAAAGATAAATATTTTTTGACAGAGAAGGGTTAATTTAGTTAATTTTCCTATTTTGTTAATCAGTTATTTTCCTATGTTGTTTTTTGCCGTGTTTGTTAATAATTAATTTAGTTAATTTTAGTTTTTGACAAATCACTTGAATTGTTCGACTAAATAATAGAAATACGATAACTACTAGTCCTTTTAGTCTTTATGGAAAGAGGATTCAGGTTGTGAATGTCGCAACATGAGCATTAAAGAATCTAGTGTCGCGATACTAGCCCGATGATATCGCGACACTAGCCCTATTTCCTTTGTCTTGTTCTTTTTTATCCGAAAGAGTCCCGAATGAATCCTGAATGCAATAAAACTTTAAAGAAAACCTAGAAATTGTCAATAAAATCTAAAATGTCTTTAAAAAGGTATAAAAGATGAGAAGCACTTGAATAATAAATTTGGTTCTAGAATAAAGTATTTGTAGTATTCATTGCTCGGGTAAAGGGGTTTTACAGTCTAATAGAAGCACCAAAACAAAGACCAAATTTGGTTTTAAAAAGCAAAAGCTATCGGTTGAGTTTTAATTTAGTTGGTATAGTTGTTCTTGCAACAATAAGGAGGACGTGGGTATGAGTGCATTCAAAAAAATATTTTAGAATCGAACCGCTGATTGAACTGGTCTAGCCACCAATTTGTTGATTCAATATCATTTTTTAGATTGATATTTTAAACGATTCAATGTCATTCTCTAAACTAACATCCTAATCAATTCAATCCAATTCAATTTAAACATTAATGACTTAAGTATCTATTATTTTTGTATGTAAAGGGCTTTGAAGATTATAGGCAGTAGTAAGAACTTACATTGTATAAAAAAGAAGAGTGCAAAAGCTTACCTAAACTGTCTCTACCTGACCCATCAAATCGAATGTTAGTAATCTATGTAATTGAATTCACAACCTCACACAGAAAGGAGAGCATTCTGGGTTCAAACAAAAAAGACAATCCCGAAATCTGACACATGACTTGACAGATCGGGTCATGAAACAAATTATGATGTACTGAGCTTGAAAGGTGGGAAAAAGCACTGTTTGTTCCACAATATATAAACTAGGAATGACCAAAACTAGAGGCTGCTAATACATGCAACATTATAAAAATTTAAATTCCCATATATTTACTTATAAAGCTAAAAAAATGAATGATTGGAAACAAATATTTACTTATAAAGCTACAAAAATGAATGCTGCCTCTTATTCATGCACTTAATATATTTTACTAGCTATTTAAGATAGGGAAGATGACATGTATACCTCAGCTTCCTATGGCAAGCAAGAGAATTTTTTAGGGCAACATCCACTGTTGCACCTTCACGAAATATTGAGTCATATAATTTGCAGACAAACCTTGATAGTTCATCTTCTTCTTTATCCCAAAAGCTGGTACCATGGTCCGTGTTCTTCTCCATGTCATGATCATCCCAGTCGCTTGACGGACTGATAGTTTCTAGTTCGGATTCAGTTTCGGTTTCGGTTTCGGTTTCGGAGTCTTCGTCTTCTGGATCTTCGTCACCGATCTCGAACCTTCCCTTTCCCAAAACGTTGTACTCTCCTAAGTCATTGATCAACACATCCTGAGGCTCAGCTGTGGGGCATAAAACAGCTTTAGCACCAGAGTCTAGGAAGGCTTTAATTAAATTTGCAGAGGGGCCATAAGTTCCAGTGAAGATTATGATCCTGTCCCTCCAAGCTCCAACCTAGCATTGTTCAACAAAGTATCAGACACATAAAATGCTAAATTCGGGGCACCACAGTTCATGATCTATGGAGAACACGAATCATTGGATTACAGCATCAGGTATACTGAGCATTGGTGGGAAAAAAATCAAATGAGAGTAATATGCTTACCATCCAACGAACATCATCAGGTTTTATGTGCAAAGAAGGGACCGTGCGGCGGAACATGTATGCCCCGATTTCTTGATCATCTTCCGTAACCTTCAAGAAAAAGTTCATTAGTTTTGATAACATTAAACTAACAATTTTAAAAGAATGGAATCATTTGAAAAGCATGCACACTTGGGTTTGGCGTCCAATATATCTATGGCCAATGTTTCCAACTTGGAAGTATGGTCTACAACGAATCAAATCAGCAATAGTTGTTACTTGTGCAAAAGGTGATGCACCCTTACGGTCCCGGCTCCGCATCATTGACAACATGCTAACCTTGACACTTTGTAGAAACCTATCAGCCAGTTCTCCAGGTTCAGCTACAACAAACACCTCGTTTTGCCAACTAGAGAAAATAAGCAGTTAGCATGTAAGGATTGGGGCAAAGCTACGGTAAAAGTAATGCCTCGAAAAGCAAGGATTTTGTACCTTAATATTGAGCCAACTGAGTCATTTTGAAGGGCTAAATGTATAATGCCAACTTGTGGTAGATTCTGTAACTTTTCATGTAATGACTGTACAGGTAAAGATAGTTCCCTGGGTCCAGTAGGAGACTTTGGCTGAGATGTTGTCTTCTTTCCAGATAGTAATCCATCTAAGCTAAAAGGTGAGATCTTGTCAATTTGGCCAAGCCTTTGCAGGTCAATAGGAATGAAGGAAAGAGAGTTTGAGGGGAAACTTCCAGCGAGAAGAGGAGAGGTAAATGGTGTCGGAAATGTTGTTGTCGGTACTGTCTTTGAAACTCCAGATATGTCATGCAAAAGAGTTAATCTGATTCCATTTTGTACACAAAATGACTCGAGTGCCTGAGCATGGTGCACTATTCTTCCTGAATCAGGACTAGACAAAGCTTCAACAAGTAGTACATTTCGCCTCCAACCTAATGAAGGGGTATTCTCATCTAGTACTACCCAAGAGAAAAGAATATAAAAGGTTCAGCAGAGCATCCTGAAAGTTATAACATATGACAACTATCAAAAACGAGGGTCAAATACCTGCATTTGATGCTTTAGCCCTAGCAAAATGTTGAGATTTCAATTTTTCTGTCCACTTCTCATCATGTGCAAAGGGTACAAGAAGTCTTTCACATGCATTCTTGAAGGCATCTGAATTGTTTTGGATGTAGTCCTTTACAGAAGCTTCCAACTTGAGCCAAACTGTTGGATCAGTCTCATCTAGCTCCATGTCACAACGTTCATCAACTGCAAGGCAACCATATAAATTGAGTTATTTTGCTAAGCAGCTACCGCACAAGGATTAAATTTGGATATCAAAATAAAAACTGGTTGGATGCTAATTATGGAGACATCAGCCAAGGTAAAAAGGACATAAAACTCTCATCTACGATAGCCACAAGGAACCAAGTAATACCTGGATTAAACCGAAAGTATTGGATCTCAGGGAGCATAGTTAACATTGCACTCAATGCTTCCTCAGCTCGCTCCACAGAGCATGAACTCTCAATCAGCACTTGTCCAGTATCCAGGTAACGCCAACCTCCTTTTCGTGCCTAGAACAAAAGAGATGCACATGAATGCAGGGAATGAAGTGATGAATATTAAATCTCAATATGATCAGTAACGAAAAGGTAGATAGAGATTTGAATCTCTTGATTTTTTATTCTCCAATCAGTCAAAATATCAAAACTGCTTAAAACGGTATTTTGGAATATAAATAAAAGCACATATATGTAGTTTCCTGTTATTCTGCATGAATATCCTTATAAAAGGGTGATTGCAACTACACAAAAACAAAGCAGTTACCTTCGTAGGCACAGAACCACTGCCAATTGAAACTAAACAGTCAATTTTTGTATCAGGCCATAAAAGTTGTGCTTCTCGTATGGAAAATAAAGTTGGATTATTTGCCACTATAGCACCATCTTGCCAGCGGTTTACATCTATATAAGGTAAAATAAAATATAATAAAGGTTAAGAAGTTCAAACATCCTTTAAAAAAGAGTTAATTTAAGCAAGCTGAAGAAAAATACCATCCGAGAAGTCATCAAGATAATATGGGGCAGCAGAAGATGCTCTTATAGCTTTCCATACATGGTGTTTACAACTTCCAATAAAAGCATTTCGCTTGTAACCAAATTGAGCACCTTGAACAGTGGTTACTGAACCTTCGAGTATTGCAAGAGGCACCTCTGGTGTTCCAACAGGGTACTGCACATTAAGAAATAGATTTATAAACAAACTCATTGAGGTGCCAAGAAATTACCATAATGGATAATAAAACAGTCCACATATATCTATATGAACAACGTTATACTTGAATCCAATTAGAGTTCAGATAACATTATAGAAAAAGAAACTCTTGACCTCAAACCTGATAATTGCGGAATAAAAAAGGCTGAGCTGGCATAACGCTCACCAATGTCGACACAACAAAAACTTTTGGAATGTTTTTTACAGCAGAATCGATTAGTAGGTCACCATCCTCATCAGCACACATTTCCTTCAGCAACCTTTCAAACTGATCTGCACTGTGCTGCAACACTACATGTTATTGTGTCTTGTTGAAAGCAAAACTCTGGAAATATCCTTTAGAACCACAAGAAGGTTCTTATTAGTCTGAGTTATGCTTTCACAATGTTCAACGCCTCTTCATGCATTCAAGACATGCGACATGCATTCAAGGAAAGCAAGAGAAATTCATGCAAATTCATAGACACATTTTCAAGGAAAACAAGAGAAAGCAATTTTAGAAGCAATGAAGAATGAAACACAAATTCATCTACATACAAAAGAAATCCATACTTTAGATCCATGTACAGCAACTCTGATACTCTGTGATGAACTTTTATAAAGCTGATCAAACTTTTCTCTCCATGTTGCAGCTTCATCCTTTGGCACAGGTTCAGTGAAAACAAGTTTTCCTACAACGCCAATATAGGGCAAGAATAAACAAATTGGACTACAAGTGTTGTCAAACAGAATCTTTATGCAGCATACTGACCAAGTTTTTTGTATATTTCTTCACATTGATCCAAGGTCATCAACTTAATGCCAAGGGCAACAGCGAGCATGCCACCAGTTGATGTTCCGCATACAAGGTCAAATAACTCATGTATTCGCTTTCCAGTTCCCTTCTCAATTTCTTTAAGCATCTGCACAGTTGCAAGACCTTTCATGCCACCTCCATCCATTGAGAGTATGCGTAGGCCTCGTTTTGGTACCTGTCTCCCTCTAATAGCACGTCGAAGGTTCTCATTCTCTCCTACGAAAGAACATTATCTGATGACTCTATGATCCAAATTCCAAAAGTTCTTAAAGAAAGTCAAAAGGATCAAATGGGAGAAATATACCAAGAATTGCCAAAGCACGAGCTGCAGCTTTATTCACACGTGGTTCAGATGTAAAAGTCAGCCGCATGAGAAGTTCCCTCAAGCTTTCCGAGGTGACAAGAATGAAGCGATTCTCCAGACAGAAGGCCAAATTTCCAACAGCTAGCAAAGCAAGCCTTTGCACCTAATTATATGTAAGGGTTTAAATACAGTTCAATATAAGAATAATTTAAAATCAGAAAGTTACCTCTGGATTTTTATTGGCGCACAGTATTTTTAATGATCTCAAAACATCCCTTGATAGCATCTTCTGAGCTACAATATCAGATCCAAAGGCCAAAGTGCCCACAACTTGTAGCACAGAAACCTGTTCTTCTGGGGCAATAGACTTCATAACAAATTCAATGGGTTTCATGATGTCACATTTCATCAATTCCATGGCCACAGAAACATCTCCAGCAAGAGTTGATAGAGCAGAGCAGGCTTGGCTGACCTGACACAAACCAGAACAATAGTGCACAATAGGAAGGGGAACTAAAAAGACAACATGTCTGATGTCACTGCATAAAAAGGAAAGTATATCCAGTGTACCACATGGCGGTTGTCACTACTTATCATGCTAATGAGCTGCCGCAGTGCATTCTCATCTTTACCAATAAGTACACAGTTCCCTTGGTCTTGCATTATTATCTTCGTCAGTGCAGACGCTATCAACGGGTGATGACAAGAGGAAAAACGGAATATGAGAGAGAAAAAGGCACTCAGCTTGTGTTTAGATGTGCCAAAATAAGAACTGTTCTCCATCTGTAAAATCAACAAAGTGAAAACAATTTCATTCATAGATGCTCATGTAAACTCATGAGCATGAGCATACAAACAGCTAATATCTGTCGACCTGTACCTCTATTTGCACGGTCACCGATCTTAGATTTTCATCAGCCACAATCCTGATATTTGCAAGGGACAACTGACTTAGCTTGCGTAAAGGCAAGATCTCAGGAAGGAATTCAAGTGGATTACCAAACAATCTAAGAATTTCTAACTCAATCGTAGCCCTGCCATCCAACTGGAGAAAAACATTAGACAAGAGAAAAGTACCATACATTTTCAAGCTTAAACATTGATTTCATTGTCAATAAAGTGACCTGAAGTCGAGAAGAAGCCGAACAATTTTATTATGCTCTAATGATAATTCCACCAACCCAATACACTGTTTCAGTTCCACTGCTCATAAATTACCAACAAAAAATGCAGTCAATAGGCAAATGGGAAGTAACACCAATGGTCTGACCTTCAAAATCACTCGACATATGAACAAAAATTTAGATGTAAAAAACAAGATCATTCTTACCAGGCACTGAAAGAAGCATGTTGCAATCAGCCCTAAGTACTTTTAAGTTTTTTACATCACCAAGCTCAGGTGGTAACTGTGATAGCTTGTTGTAATCAAGGTATAATTTCTCAAGAATTGGCAACTGAGTTAACTCAACAGGCAGTGTCTGTATCAAAATGTAAACAACGAGTGCCTAAGTTTCTTCATTGAGCTCAGTTCAGAAATTCAAAACATTTGTTTTGAAAATTTTCATTCTCTAACTAAAAAAAAGAATCAGTTACTGGTTAAAAATTAGGTTAAGCTAAGCCTTACCGTTAAACCGCAACCGCAAAGGCTAAGCGAAGTGATGCCTTTCCAATGATCATCATTCGCAACCGGATCCGCGTCAACAGAAGGAACCAAATTCGACCGTAACAACCGAAGCAAAACTCCGACTCCATCACTCTGCTGACTCGACCCGGTTGCCTTAACCACCGTAACCGCCCGTAACGGTTCCCTCCTCTTCTCAACATACATCTCCACCCGCACCACATTCTCTTCCGTCTCTTTCAATTCAATCGCCACCGTATCCTGTGACGAAGGGAGTGCCAACATTAACTGAGATTGAAGCCGGAGCGCTACCTGGTCCACGTCATCTCCCGATACCCAATCCAGATCAATCTTAAACCCCGGTTCTTGCTGATCTTGTGGAGGAGTTAACGATGCCGACGAGGAAGAACATGAACCTATCAATTGCGATGATGTACGGTCAAGATCTTCCCGGGATTCTTCGTACCCGTAATATAGCGATAAACGGAAGATCTCCGACGGTCGTTTCCATCCTAATCCCCAAGACATAGTGACCCGACGGTTAAAATGCGCGGGAGAAGGTTGTTTATCACGATCCAACGGTTGATAATACTATTATATTTTACATTTGATTTTCTTCCCTCCAAATTTAATCGAGATTCAATCCCATTATCATATAGCAGCTGGAATACAATCTGATTATCATCCAATGATTATGTGAAATCTACGAACTCTGTCTCTGACATTTTTTTTTTCATTTTGTTATTTCCCGCTGTCGGGGTCTTTATTATAGTTAAGGGAGATACACCGAACGACTTGGTTGAACAATTCCAAACGCAGCTCAACTAGCTTGGTTCGTTGGAATTTGGATGCAACGACCCCGTTTCAAAGCTCAGTTTTCTTTTCCATGGTGAGTGACAATGGTCATTGTAAGGCTAGTTTAGCAATATTTTTGAAAAGTGACCTAGAAAAATGCTTTTCAAAAGTGCTTTTTAAAATTTAAATGTTTGGTATTGCTGTCAAAAATTATTTTTGAGAAATAAAATGTTCATTTTAGACATGATATTATAAGCTAATAAATATGTAGTTAAATAATGTTCAAATTAGTTAATATTATGATAGTTTAGCAAAAATATAAAAAATAATTTATTATAACTTATTGTTAATATTTTAATATATAATATTAATTTTAAATATTTCTAAGTAATTAATATTAATTATTTATTAAAATTAATTAGAATATATAAATCATATTTAAATATTTAAATATAATAATTAAATATTTGTAATTAGATATTGACACAATTGTATTATTTTAAAAAATATTTTTTATTTTTAATTAATGCTTTTAACACATTTGTATTTTTTTATTTTAAAAAAGTCTTCTAATGTCTATTTGGAAGAAAAAATAGTAAGGTTAAAAAAGTAAAATACCAGCCAAAAGCACTTTTGGGCTGAAAATAGCTAAAAATTTCTGCTTTTTCATCTGTGAAAAAGCACTTAAAATAAGTTAAAAAATTTTCTACATTGAGGTCTGTTCTTTATTGCTTTTTAGGGGAAAACATTTTTTAATAGAAAAGCTCATCTGAGAAGCATTGAAGAACACATCCTAAGTAGGGGTGAGCAAAATCTGATTTGATTCAAAATACTTGATAAAAAATTCAAATTTTGAATTAACTAGTTCGAGTTATTTGAGTTAATTAAGTTATTCGGATCAACTCAAATAAAAAATTAAGTTTTTCGGTTTAACTCGAATATGATTTACACAATTCGAGTTATCCAAAAATTTAAATAAGAAAAGGCAAAATAATGTCATTTTGATAAATGTTTACTCATTAAGTTAAAAGATAAAGTAATTATATTGTTTATGTAGTTAAATAATCTTGTTCTTCGTCTACTAGTTAAATAATCGATCCATGTAAATGCAACATTGAGTATAAATAATATGATTCGTTAACTCGATTCAACTTGACTCAAAATTTTTTGACTCGATTCGATTCAAAAAAAAATTCAAATCCAGTTCGGTTGCTAAAATAGGATTCGTCAACTCGACTAACTCAAATTTTTTTGACTTGATTTAACTCGACTCGATCGAATACTCACCCTTAATTGTAAGGTACACATTTGTCAATTAAGATCAATTCAACTTTTTAATTTTAGGGTTTATTTTAGTTGAAGTCAATTCCATTGTTTCGGGTTTAATGTTTAGATTTTTTAATTAGATCATTATAAATTTTGAATCACTTCGAGTTTTAATCACTTGAACTTAGTTCATTTAAGATGATTTTAAGTTTGAATCATTTAAATTCAAGTATGTTTAAAATATAATTAATTTGAATTTATAGTAAAGTTGAGTTTTCGAGTTTAAAAGAGAGTGAATATAAAATTGCATTACTTTACTATAATAGTATTGACATGCCAAAGGCCCAAAATAGTGTCACCAAACCAACCATAACATGAACTAGTGGGGGAAACGCCCAATAGCTTGAATTTTAGATATGGCCAGCTAGAAAAAACAAGCCCTATACTTGAGAGGCTCATACGTGCTTTAAAAATGGATTTATCACATTATTTATGGTTCCTAGTAATTAAAAATAAATATATTATATTTTTTTCACAGCATTCATGATTTCTCGTTGTCAACTGTACATATGATGTGGAAAAAAAATATAATGTGTTTATTTTTAATTGGTAGGGACCATAGATAATATGGTAAGCAGGATTTCATAAAATAATTTATCTTAAAAATAGGCGACGTTAATTTGAGCCTTTCAAAAAGAATTAAATCGTTTTACAAATGAAAATATTGATTAAAATATTAATTTTTAATGATACCGGAGTGAAAATTCACATTGCAATTTACATGTACTTCATACTAATATAATACTATTTCTCTTTTATGTCACGTCAACAAATAATTTAAAATTTATAAAAATATTTAAAAATTCAAAATTCAAAAAATATTATAAAAAAATTCATAAAATATTAAAAAAATATAATATGAAATACATGTGAATTACCATGGAGGCGCTACCATATTTAAAATTTTAACGCTCTAATCATTAATTTCATTACAAAAAATCAATTCAACTCTATTTGAAATGTTGATTGTTAAATTTAACCATTTTTAAAAAGTTGAGAACAAATTTAACTCAAGAAAAGAATAAGAGCCAAATTCAAAAAGAATGTCAACATAAAAGGCTAAATTTAGGTAAAGTACCATGGGAGTCCTTATAGTAAGAGTCAGATTGCATTTTACTTCATCTACTCAAAACATAGGCAAATTAGTCATTATACGTTAGATTAATGAGCAAATTGGTCCTGTTAAAAATTTCATTCATTTTTACAATTAAAAACTAGTTATTGTATGCCAACATAAGGTACACGTGATACGCCACATGTAACTTTTTGATTATTTTGTCAGCCATGCTAGTTTTTAATAACAGAAATGGATAATATTTTTGACACAAATAGCCAATTTGCTCTTTAATCCAACAAATATTAATTTACTCATTTTCGAGGTAAGTGGATAAAATGCAACTTAACTTCTAATACAAAGATCTCTATAGTATATTAAAATATGAGTAAACTAAATAAATGATCATTTGACTATTAGAATTTTTCTTATTAAGTCACCCGACTTTAAAAAATTAAAAAATGATGAAAATAATGTGTATTAAAAATAAATGTAAAAAAGAGTCATTAATTTAACAGTCACATTGACCAACTGTTAAATATTTAACGATTTTGAACTTAAAAAATAAAATGTAAGTTGAATAATTATTTTATAATTTTTTAAAGTTAAGTAACCTAATAAGAAAATTTCTAAGAGTGAGTGCCCATTTATTTAGTTTACCCTTAAAATATTCGAATTAAGTTTAACATTTAAAAAAAAGGTTTAATATCACATGTTTTAAGCTAGTTGGACTGAGTTTTAGACACTGCAAAAAAAAAAAAAAAAAGGAAGTGTGAAGCTCCACTCTTGGTCAAGAAACAATGTACATATTTGCTTTGATTTAGTGGCTGGAACAGACCAGCTGGGAGTTAACAGTTGGCTGTTGAATTTTACAATGGCATTCATTGATAGGTAGACTTGTAATTGTCACATTTTCGTTTCGGATTCTGTGCCAACATTAACTGCCAACATCTACCCTATCATTTCAGAAACAGAATGGGTAAATTGCACCTACGGTCACTAAATTATTGGTAAATTTATGTTTTGGTTACTTAATTATAAAAAGTTACAAAATGATCGTTAAACTATTTGAAAATTTTCATTTAAGTCACTAGGTTTGTTAAATTGTTGTTGTATGCCTTAATCTATTTACACTATTTGAACCAATCAAAAGCTCTCATTTTCCTACTATTCTACAATTTAATTTTTTTTATGAAATAACTCTACGAGCAAAAATTCAAGTAACTTTATTTTCTGATCTTTGACACAAACTATCTGATTGGCTTGGATCTAAAGCAGGCATGTTCTTGACATTTTTGGGACCCTAAGCGAAATAATAAATTGGGTCCTTTTTAAAGAAAATTATAAAATGTAATACAATAAAAGTTAAAAAGTTTTTGTTTCCCTAAGAGATGAAGCATTTATATATGGTAAAAAATTGAAAGCCTTAAGCATTTAGTTAATTTATTTTAGTTTGATATTTTTTCCCACATTAAAAGCTGAAAAAAAAATTTGGGCCCTGGGCGGCTACACTCTCAAACATCCTCAAATCTAGGTCTGATCTAAGGTATATTCTTCTACCCGTTGATGGGTATTGATCCACCGTAGCGGTCGTCGAACCTCGCTTGAACTTGCTAGCCGAATTAAAAAAAAAACTTAACAACCCGGTGACTTAAATGATGAAAACTTTCAAATAGTTTAGTGGCTAGTTTGTAATTTTTTAAAATTAAATGACCAAAATGTAAACTTATTAATAATTTAATGAGTCTAGGTATAGTATATCCAAGAGAATATTAATGGATCTGAATATTTTCATCATATCATTGAAAAATTTTGAACCTTCCACTTAAGCTCAACAAAAGTTTTTTAGCTTTTAAATTTTTGAAAATTTTAGTTAGATACTCTTTTTTTTTTTAATCATCAAACCTCTTAAAATTTTAATTACCCAAAACATAATGCTAAAACAGGCTGCTGCATAACAGCACTTGTGAAATACCTGTGCATAGAATAATTATTCATACAAAGAATACACATACACATGATGAATGAGTTGCATCATTTAGTGAAGCAAAATCTTTGTGTTATGGCCAATAAATCTCGGCCAGTTTGCCCAATGCCGATGTCATAAATGTTCACCTACTACTGGCATTTAAGAGAAAGTGAAGTTGCTTGGTAGCGATTTTATTGGCCCTGAAACAGGTGGGCGCTGTCTTTAAGTTCCAAATTGAACGAAACAGATAGAGACAAACTCCATTACACTATCTTTTTCCCTTTCGTTTATGGAATGAGAAACATGGCGAGATCGGTGTCGTGGTATAATCATAATAATAAACTTCCCATCAATTAGGTTCAATGAACCAATGACACTGTAACAGCAATGCTAAGGCTAAAAGGTTCACCCTTTTCCGCATTCTAAAGGCATCGGAATGGAGAATATTGTATTAGAAGTAAAATTATATATTTTATTATTTTACTTAAAAATAATAAATTAGTTCTTAAACATTAAATTAAAGAGTAATAGTTTGGTCTTTTTATTAATTTTTTTTATTTATTTCTATTGTTAAAATTGATTCTAGTATATCAAAATAAGATAAATATAACACGTTACATATAGTTATTTAATTTTTTTTGTTAGTCACCCTAATTTTAACAATAAAAATATATGATTATTTTTAATCCAAGTTCCTTCGTAATACTTTTACTAAATAAACTTAGATACAAGTTCAACTAACTTAAAACCATCCTTATCCTCCAAATGGCAGGTCTGGTCAAAGTGAAAGGATTTGAGGATAAAATAATATTCTATGTCACATTATGTATTGCAAAATTAAAGTAATGTGATGTCTGGTCGTTTAAGTAAGTTTAAAAGCATCATTAGTCAAAAGATAGTCTGTAACTTTTAGCTCCTTTTGGTCTCTTTATTAAATGAAAATTTTGTATTTCGATTCCTCTTAAAAGTTAAAATTTCAATTTAATCCATTTAATACAAGCAAAAAACAAAAGTACTAAAGCTTCTTTTGTGTTTTTAGCTATATTGATGGTGGATCTCTCCTTTTATGAACCCATTTGGACTGGCACTTAAATATTCCAATTAAGAAAAAAGCTAAAGACTTTATCTGTAAATCATTCACAGTCCACGAAAGTGAAAGCAGCTCATGAAATTAAGTGGTTAACCATTAATACCATACATATAAAATTATAACAAAAAAGGAAAGATGAAAAGAGCATTGAAGAGGATTTAAATCAACCAAAAATTACATCTTTTCATGACGCTACATCAAATCAAGTGATCTATAATTTCAGGGGCCAAAAGGAAATTTTATTATTAGACTAATTTTTAATTTTTAATTTTTAAAAGGACTTAAATGCCATTTCTCCATTTAAGGGATTTATACTCGGGGCAAGATGACGGCCCTGAGAGGGTTCTTCATCACGACGGTGAATGCATAAGTCTCGGCAGGGTCCGGCGGAGCATCCGGTACCGGCAACCACTTGAAAGCTTGAACCATCTTTGCAATCAACAAATTTATGTGCAAAATGCCTAAGTTCCAAGCTGGACAAATCCGTCTCCCCGCTCCGAACGGCAGCATCTTCACCGCCCGAGTACCAGTCACGTCCACGCCGACCCCATCGCCATGCAAGAACCTCTCGGGGCGGAACTCGCTCGGGTCCGACCAAATATCCGGATCCTCAGTAATCCATGCAGTGTAAATCTCCACGTAAACACCTGCCGGAATCGTGTAACCGGCGAGCTCAGTATCTTTTGTAGCTGCATGAGATAGAAGGAAATGACCTGGTGGGTGTCGCCGGAAAGTTTCTTTAACGATAGCTTCGAGATACGGCATTTTCTCCACGTCTTCTTCTTTGATTTCTCCATCTTTACCTACGCAATCAATGATTTCTTGGTACAGTTGTTCTTGAATTTCTTGATTCATTACCAAGTGAAGCATAGCCCATTCAACGGTCGTGGCGCTAGTATCGGTACCGGCACTGATCGCCTCCGAACAAAGAGTCACGTACTCTTCATCACCTAACGGACCTCGGGTCGGTGGCTCGAGTCCAAAGAGTGAGTCTACATATGCAGCACCGATTGGACTCACCATTTCTTGGTTAGGGTTTTCACCTTTCTCCACAAAAGCTCTTCGGTTCTTTATCAATGGAACCAAGCACTCTAATTGTTTCTTCCTTAAAGCTTTAGCTTCTTTCATTTGCCGGCGAAACAACGGTGTAAGTACCGGCAAGAAATCCGGCAACTGTGGCGATGTTATCATCATTACATCTTTAAGTATACTTTCAATTGTTTTAATCCTTTCTTCAGAGATTTTAGCACCAAAACATAAACAAATTAAAATACTACATACAGTGAGTCTGCAATTACTCATCACTTCCAAAAACCCATTCTCAAACGCTTCTCTTTTGATCCTTTTCATATGATTTTCAATCGCCCATTTTCGTATCCAACTGCACTGTTTTACCCTCGTCGGTGTTATCAGCTCAGTGACGAAGTTCTTCCTCAAGGTTCGCCAGAGCGGTCCGTACTCAGCCGAGTTGATGGCACATTTCCCGACGCTGAACAAGAGCCGAATCGGAGAGTCCGGCGGCCGGGAAGCGAAGTCCGGCCCTCTTTGAACTAACGCTTCATGAATGAGCTTGGAATCCGTGACGATCACCATCGTGCGTTGCCCCATTTGCATGGTGAAAATCGGACCATATTTTTTACGTAACTCACGTATTATGAAGATGAAATGTCGACGTTGGAGGATGACTTGGATTAAGTTTCCGACAAGTGGCAAACCAGGTGGTCCAGGTGGGAGGTTCTTTGGTCCGCCGCCGGTGACTGACCAGTAGCGCCACCAGAAACGGATGAAGATAAGTGCTAAACCAATAACGAAAATGTCAATCAACATCATTTTCATTTGTTTTGAGAGGATACCACAATGTAGTGAAAATTTTTGTGGTAGGCTTTATAGAAGGTGAAGAAGAGGGAATTAAATGAATTTGATCCACCAGCTATCCGTATCTGTTAATTTCTTTCACCAGATACATTGACTCTATGTGTACAGATCATACGAGTAGTAGCAATTGGCAAATAATGTCTGGGTCAATTTATGAAAAATAATCCTATATAGTTTTTTTTATAAATAATTTAGAAAAAAAAAGTATGAGTACTTTTTTTCTGAGAAAAGTTAATTATTAAAAAAAAAAAGATGTTGAAGGTCACAAATAACATTAAACCAAGTATCTTTTATAAAATTAGAAATTTTATCGATGAGTATGTACGAGAAATTTATTTATTTAGAACATAGATTTGTACTTTTAAAATAATATATAATAAATAATAAAATATATGATTTGAAACTAAATAATAATCACACAATTGACATGAATTCAAACAAAATACATTCTTGTCCCATCAAAAGCGTCTTTTTCATGCACTCTATAATAATAGTTAGCTGGCAAGTCCAACACGTTAACACCATATTATACAAGACCCCTACCCATAAATACCCAAAAAGCGAGGGAGAGGAGATCCACTCTTGAGAATATTAAGCCTATATTCTGCCAATATTCTTCGAAGCTCTTATCTTCGGCATTCTCTCCACCCTAGTTCTCCTTAGCCTCTGACTTTTCACCCCTACTGGGTGAATTGAATTCCATAGCATCTACCAATCTCTTCTCTATACTCCCTCCTTACTGTATTGTTGTATCGACAACATAATTTGTTAAAATAATATTAATTATTTTTAACCTACATAATTCTTTTAAAAATATTATCATTAACAATTAAATGTTTATGTTATTTTATATTATTACTTTAACAAATTTTTATATAATGAATTATTAGTCAATTATTAAGAATTTTATTATTTAAATACCTTATATTTTTATAATTTTTAAAAGACTTAATCAAATTTTTATCATTTTTAAGGGGCCAAGTGTAATTTTAATTTTATTAATTTAAAATTTTAAAAAACTTAAATGAAAAATTTTCCATTTTAGGAGGATCCGGTTTGAGTCTCTCCATTTCCAATATTAATTCATCATCAAAGGCGAATCTAGAGAGGCTGGCCAGGGAGCCCGACCATCCCTAAAATAAAAAATTACTATTTAGACTCTTTAAAAAATTTTAAAATTTTAAATTAATAAAGATAAAAATTACATTTTAACCCATCTACAATTACAAAATTTAATTTAATATTTTAAAAATTATTCACTATAAAAAAGTAAAATTTCATTATCCCCTAAAAAAATATTCTTCCAATTTTACCCTGTTCATCATTAATGAGTTCTTTAAGCAACAAATTGGGTTGACAATGGCATGCATTTGGCAGGAAAATTTATGAGTTGCGTTGAAATTCACGAATTTCATGTCTCCAATAAAAAAACAAACCCCAGTCGTTTTAAATTTTCCTACTCTTATTTAATGCAAGGCTTACATCACTTTTATGCGTAGATTATCGTGATTAATTCACTCATACTGAATATTAGTAATGAAATATGTTTTATATTTATGAGTAGAAATTAAAATTTTAATTTATAATTAAGAAATAAGATGAACAATCATTACATCACGTCTCTCTTATAATTATTTGTAAAATACTTTGAGTTTATTATCATGTATTTTAAAAAAAGTTTGGCAATAGGATTCTTGCTTACATAAATCCTACATCATGTAACCTTTTTAGGTTAAAATATTTTGGAGGTCCTTATATTATAAAGATTAGATTAAATTAGTCTTTTTATTATTAAATAAATCAATTTAATCCTTATACTATTAAAAAGAATCAAATAAGCCCAAATAGTAATAGGATTAACATTTATTGTTTAAAAAATATCTTGAATTTTTTTCCAATTGCAATTAAAAGATTTTATTTACAGAATCATAAAAACTTCGAAAATATTAATTCTGTTAGACCATAAATGATATTTTTTAAAAATAGTAAATATTAAGTTTATCCCGATTTGAATTTATTTGATTCTTTTTAATAGTAGATGAACTTGGGCCTAAATTAATTTGGCCCAAAACAATACAAACTTGAAAATAATAATCTAAACCAAAATAACTTAAATAACTTCTTAAAAAAAATACTCAAAATGACTTGAAGTTAAGCTAAAACTAAATTTAAAAAACTTGAGTCTCAAACTTAAATGATTCAAACATAAAATAACTCGAACCAAAACTATTCAAATCTAAAATTGACTCAAATTTAAAATAACTTAAATTGAAATTATTGAAAGCTTTTGAAATTTGAACAAAATCAATGCAGATTAACTTGACCCAAGGCAAATCTAATAAAAGGAGGGTAATTAATGATTAACATGAAAGAGAGATAAGTGGAATTGGGCCTAAAATATCCAGATTGATTAAAGATAAATGGACCCAATTTCCAACCCAAGTTTTATCCTCATAATCTTAAACCCTCAAAACCCAAAGCTGAAAACTTTACAAACTATATGAATATGGGTTCATCAAATAACTCTGGATATGGTTTTTGCCTACACGGCTACACCCAATAATTCGTTGGAGCAAATATATAGGACCAAACTTAATAGTAGAAAGGGCTGTCGTTAGCATCTTCTAGTTGCTGCTGGTCTGGTCCTTTCCATTTTCGATGCTCTGCAATAAAGTTTTTGTACCAAGTTGCTGACATTTTTGGTCTTCTCATCAGTGTCTTGTTATCAACATGGTGAAGACCGAACCTAGCTGTATAACCAGAGTTCCATTCAAAGTTGTCTAGCAATGACCAGGCAAAGTAACCCTTTACATTTGCTCCTTTCCTAATAGCATTCAACAGAACAACATTAATCCCTTGTCTTCAATAAACCAGACAGGTTTTTAGTGTGTGTTCTTACTTGATTGCTGTTGACAGTGCATCTAAGTGTCTATCCATGAAGTCTATTCGTTTTTCATCGTGTAAAAGTTCATCAATGGTGGAATCTGCTTTGATTACATCACCGTATCCTATATAGAAACAGGAAACATTATGAGTGTATAGGTAAGTTTCTTTGTGCATGAGAGCTTCGGTTTTTCGCCTACCGTTTTCGGTAATGATCATTGGTATGTTATGGTATTTGTGTTTAAGATATGTTACGATCTTGTCCATTCCTTGGGGATATACGTTCAGCCAACTTATCTCGGTCTGCATAATTGAAAAGCTTCGGTTGTTAGCTTAACCTGCTATGCAGCCTAGTTGTGATTTCGAAAATTCAGGTTACTTACAGGTTCTCCTATAGGGATGCCATTTTTCTGTGAGCTTTGAGCCCAAAATCCTTCGGTTTTCGAGGTCCCTGGTCCTGGTTCACACGCGGAGAACATGCAATCCTTGACATAGAAACTTGTATAGTGGTTGACTCCGATGAAATCAAGCCCTTGGTTTAGTTTCTGCTTCTCGGTTGTTGTGAATTCGGGTAAAATGGATCCGAGAATGTTTTGCATTTCGCGAGGATATCGTCCGTATATGATTGGCTCTAGAAACCTATATGCAATTTTCGTATTAGACACTTAAAAACTCGAATCTCCACACCTGCATTACCTTCCCTAATCTGAAAACCGAGCGGCCTTACTGGTGAAGGAACCTACCAATTGATAGAGAAGGATTGAGCTCGTTCGGCTGCTAGCTTGTCGGCTACAGAGTTGCTGATCGGTTCATACCACATGCAATGCAACACGATTCCGATGCTACCTCTTTGTGATTCCTAGAGTTCTTGTTGGAAATGTTGTTTCGATTAAGCTTATAATGCATCGATTCGAAATTGCATGTTTAGTTCATTGATTGGTACCTGGTATTTGGTTCTATAAACATGAACAGCTGCTATATGTGCTAAGATAATATTATGGGCTGCTATAAACGGCTCCTTCTCCGAATCACCATAGGTACAATTTCCGAACGGCCTAGAACATCGCAACGGTGGGAATATACCTAAACGGTAACCAAACTTGACTTGGAAATCGGGCTCGTTGAACGTAACCCAATACTTCACCCTGTCTCCAAAGGACTTAAAACAGATATCTGCAAAGTATGCAAAATCCTCCCTGTGATTGAAAACAAGAAATAGAACCATTAGTGTCAAATGGCGATTTTAATCCCCATGAAAGAGCTAAAAACTCAAACTAGATAGTTTACTGCGACTCCGGACTTAGCCAACTTCCGTATCTGTCTTCGAGTTCTTGAGGAAAATCGACGTGGGTCAATGTTACAAATGGTTCAATCCCTACAGATAGTGTAAAAAAAACATCATAGGACCAATATGTAGAAAGCTTAAAAACAGTGATTCAAGAAAGGCAAATAAACCTTTAAGGAGGAGACCATCAATAAGGTTGTTGTAGAACTTGATACCAGCTTCATTGATTTCTCCAAATCTCCCTTCTGTTAAGAAATTGAATTACATACATACATACATACATACAGATCATAAATGGGTGTTTTCAAAGGGACTTACTAGGTAAAATTCTGGCCCAAGAAATGGAGAACCTATAGCTATTAACACCAAGGGAATGCATGAGATCAATGTCTTCCTATATCACAAAACATCATATGCTTATGATTTTGGATCAGATGGTGAAAATCATGAGGGAATATGGTAAGGAAGTAGGTAGGCACATACCAAATACCTATGATAATGGTCCACAGCTATGTCTGCATTGCTTCCATCAACAATCAAATTTCCTGCAAATACACCAATCTTATTATCATCATTTCCAATCTTATTACCAATCAGATTTAATTTTGATCTCTTTTAACATTTGATTAGATAAAAAAAAATATAATTTTAGTATTTTTTTAAAAAATTAATAATTCAATTTAAGCTTTTTTTAATACAAAACTTTTAAGTTTGGTCTCCCAAATTTTATAATCTTATTAAACAAAATTTCTAGCTTCAACCTTGATTACGTTATACATGTGATAAAATATTTACAACATAAAATTTAGGAAATAGCAAATTTTTACTGTTTGGGTCAAGACTAAAATTCAAAAACTTGAAAAATATGAAACTAAAAATATCAAATTAGAGCACAAGAACTAAATTCATAACTTATGCATACTATAGGGACTAATAATAGAATTTGACGTTAACAGCAACAACAAAATAAAGTCAAGAACCAAACAGATAACATCAAAATAACTAAAAAAATAACCCAACTACCCCCTAAGAACAATAATTGAAAGAGCACAGGTAACTTGGAAATGTAAGTTACCTGGTTTATGGGAATAAACATCCCAATTGTTCAATCCTTTACCATCAGCTAAGAAGCCACCTTCATACTGTCCAAAAACCCAGAATTAATACTACAACAACAACAACAAAAAGGGAAAGAAAAAGTGTTTTAATTTGAACCTGGTAAGCAGAAGAGGCTGTTCCAAAGAGAAAATTTGAAGGAACTGCGGACAGGTTGTTCTTCTTCAAGCTTTCTCTAATAACTAGCAGCTCACATGAAATGAAGTTGAGTAAGAAGAAGAACAATATCTGTAAGAGAATGAAGAAACTAATGTTAAGCTTTTTCATGGAGATATCCATGGCTGATTCACAAACAAAGCCTGTTTTTCGGCTATTATTTTGACGTATATATATACATATTTAATTTTATAAAGGTCAGAGTATGGAAGAAATGGACCTACCATACTTATCTGCCTACCGTAATGATGTGACTGAAATTGTCACATTTTTGGTCATCCTATTATATTTTAATGCAATGGGATAATTAGAAAATAAAAAATAAAAAATTATTTCAATCTTTTTTTTGCCCGTCTAAATTATGTCGAAATGAATTGGTTCAACCTCTTTCTTTGGATTGGTCCGCTCCTATTCCAATAATCTTGTCACTAATCTTTAATGATGAAAAATTGCTTGGTTGAGGTAAGGGTGTAATTGAATTGAGCTGAGTTTGAATACTAACAAACTCGAGCTTAAACTCAATCAAATATTTATTTTTAAGCTTGAGTTTAATCAAAATATAATTGAGCTACTCTCAATACCAGAGTTAAAAAATCATTTTTTGGGGTAAAATTTTACCATTTTAATAATTTATATTTTTATAATTTTTAAAGGATTAAATCAAAATGATTATTTTTGGGTGCCCAAGTACAATTTTATCATTATTAATTTAAAATTTTATAATTTATAAAGGGCCTAAATGAAAAATTTTCTATTTTAGGGGGCCAGGGCCCCTGCCAGCCCCCCTTGGCTCCGTCACTAGCTACTCGTGTTTGAGCTCAATTAAGTTTGTGTATCAATTTTTATACTGAAGCTTGATTAAAATCATGTGTATTCAAGTTCAACTTGATAATTAAGTTTAGAGTTAATAAATATATATTAGGAGCAAAAATGTAATTTAATAATAATAAATATATAATAAAAATGAAAAACTCGATAAGTCTCATGAGTTTTTAATGTTAAGTATTATTAAGCTTGAATTTAGTTTAAGCTCTACTCAATAATTACTAAATTAAAATTTAATTTTATTCGAATCAAACTCGAGTAATTTACTACTACAAATATAAAAGAAATCAAAAAAGGATTATCCATATGGTTTGAAAACAACCAATAAGAGGAAAAAAGACTTACTAAAAAAAGGATAAAGATGAAAGGCAAGCTACCTTAGGTGGGGAGAGACATGACAATGAATATTTTTTTATTAGTGAGTAAGACTTGTTGTTTTAATTAATCCTGATAATGGCAACAAATGAGTTAACAAGTTGAACATTTCTTAATTAACAATCCAATCTCCAAATTTTCAAGAAAAAGATTTGATGATTGATGACATAATCAATTATTTTAAACCTACCTTTTTGTTGCACTTGAAAGAGAAAAAAAATGTGTACAAGAAAATAGATTTATTTTTAAATTAGGTTTAAATAATAAAATGGTACTTAAATTATATCAGTTTTTTTAAATTGATACTTGAAAATGTTTTTGGTTAAAATTGGTACTTAACCTATTAAACCGTTACTCATTTTATCTCAACGGTTAGTTCTGTTAAAAAAAATAGTCAATCGTAACTTGCCACATAGATATCTATTTTTTTAAATGTAAGTAAAATTTATAAATGCATTTAAAAATAGTTAAAAAAATTAAAATATTTTTAAACAATAAGTAAAATTTTACTCATTAAATATATCCTTAAAAAATTTCACAATCTTATTCAGTTCAAAAAATTTCAACAACTCTCTTTGCTGCAAAAAATTGATCAACCCATTCAATCGTCTTCTTAGAACCTCCAATCCTTTGTAGAATTGATAGGAGGGTATGTAACAGCCCGATTTTGGGGCTAGATGGAACAGTGGTTTCGGGACCACAAATTCGATGAGGAAAAAAAAATTTATTTTAAAATTATGACATGGGTTGTATTATGATAGGAATGTTGCATGAAAATACTGATATGGTAAAATAAGAGAATATAGTGATAAAAAGGGTAATTGAGTTATGTCAACATTGGAAAGTATATTTATGACATATTAATCCAAGAAAGGATTAAATTGCAAAAGTGAGAAAAGTTTTGTTGCCCAAGAGTAAATACTCAAAACTTGAGGGGTTAAAGTGTAAATATAAAAAAGATGAAGGACCAATAGTGTAAATATTTTAAGGGAGGAATAATCTAAAAACTAAGAAAAATGGATGGATTAGGACCAAATTGAAAAAGGTGAAGAAGTTTGAGGGACTAAATCACAATTTTACCAAATTAAGTGATGACTCAAGGGTGGAATTTTAAAAGATCATAAAGGGCAAAATGGTCAATTAGAAGAGAGAGAAATCTAGAAGATAATGATGATGTTGGAGATATTTTAGATTAATAAATAAATAAATATTAGTTTATTAATATTTTAATTTGATTTTTTAATGATATTATTTTATTATTATTAATTTATTTAGTATATATATATGTGGAAAGAAGGATGAAAAGTATCCATCCATTCCCACCATTTTTGCATGCATTAACGTGAGAAGAAGAGAATTTGGTCCTTTCACCAAAAATCTACCATTTTCACTTAGAAATCAAAAGAATTTCCATATCCATCAAGAGAGAAAGATGGCAAGGAGACTATGGGGAGCTAGAATATCAAGTTAGATTCAAGAAATAGAAGCTGGAGGAGGGAGAAAATCAAGTTAAAGATTGAAATCAATGGCATAAGGTAAGAACATCAAGATTTTTATATACTTTTGAGTTTGATATTATTGAAAAAGTAGGAAATTAATGTTAAGGTAAAGTTTCATTATATAAGGTTCTATATTCTTGTTATGTTAGTAAAGGGAAAAAGAGAAAGTGATGGAATATATTGAAGAGAAAGGAAAGGAAAGTGTTATAAATTTAGTTATCAACATTTTACACTAAAATAGTTTTGAAACAGCAGCAGTAGTCTGACTTTGAAAATCTACCAAAAATCATATAAATTGAATTAGAGGATGAAAAAAATATGAAATTAAAGCTTATTGAGTCTAGTTTCTCATAAAAGAAACGGTGTAAGCAATGGAATTGTAAATTATGAGATATAATAGGTTTTGTGAGATAAGGTCAGAATGATTTCGGGTTCCCCTGTACAGACTTTGGAAAATCATAAAAAATTGGAGAAAAATAATTAGTGGCTTAAATTTATATGTTTAAATCCTTACTTAGTCTACTTTTAATATAAATAAACGGTAACATCATCCGAATCCCGTACGATGAGATAATTAATTTTTAGTGAAGAAGGGTCGAAACTGTCAGACAGCAGAACAGGGATGACTTTAAAGAATAAACTGTACTTATTGGCTAAACTAAAAATTCTTAAAATTTTATGGTAAGAAGATATGTAAGTCTAGTTTCAGAGAAAATTAACGGATCTCAATTTGGAGTTCTGTAGCTCAAGATATAAATAATTTAGTGACTATGACTCAAGTAGACAGCTTTGAATGAATACAAATAAATGTGAAATTATAGATAATGTTACATATAAGCATGTTATATATATTAAGGATGTGGAATGGAGAGGAGGAGGAGGAAAATAAATGTATGGATATTCTGCTAGTATGGGTTTGCATTATAAATGGTTAATTTGCATGATTTGGGCTCTGGGACTAAATTGAATAAAAGTAAAACTTTAGGGGTAATTTTGGAAAAATGTCAAAAATGACCAAATTGAATGAAATGAGTTGTTTTATTAACTGAAAATTTAATTTAGATCAAGATCGGGTAGAAAATCGAGAAAATGGAAAATTACTAAAATGCCCTTGTATCTTGGTATTTCTGCATATCAGCCTGGTAAGTTCGTATGAATTATATTCTGTATAATTTTAATTAAAGTGAATATTATTTTATGATGAATATTATATGGATATGTGTTTTAATATTGAAATTGAATTATTATTGGTAATATGTACAATTATTAGATGCAGTGAGATGATTATCGGAAGCTTGATTGTGGTTGGTAGGAAATGTTACATTATTTATATTGTGAAGAATTATAAAAGCATGTTAATAATCTGAAAGTTTAACAATTTATAGAATTTTTATGGTTATTAGATGTTTTGAAATGATTATCGGAAGCTTGTGGGAGATATATCACATTATCCATTGGTTCTATCGGTAATTTTGGATGACTTAATTCTGGTTATTATGGCGTGTATAAGTTAATTTGGTTAACGTTAGCTCATTAATGTTTTGATTTTGATTGGTTATAAATATGAACGTTAGATAAAAATGAAATGTCTGAAAATTAATTAGTAAACTCCGGTAATGCCTCGTACCCTATTCCAGTGTCGAATATGGGTAAGGGGTGTTACAGGGTAAGTTTGAAGAACCATTTTTTTTATTGAAACCCTTTTTTGACTGAAAAGCTTTTTTTGGTGTAGAACAAAAACTTAGAGTTCTTTCTTTCTTACTTGGCTGGGTGTAGTAGATGTCGACTTCAAGTTCAAAAATTCATGGTGGGTTGAGGGTTGTTCATTGTTCCTCTGGATTAAAAGCAACGATTTGTACTTCAAATACCCCTTGGAGCAAAGGGAAGAAATTCTATGGTTGTTCAAAGTATAAGAAGTATTTTAATTTGTTTTGTTTTGTTTTTGTTCCATACCATATTTGGTGTAAATAAATGTTGGGTAGTTGTATATATCTATGAGTTTTTATGTTGAAGGCTTAATTTGATAGAAATTTAGTTTTGTTCTAAATTTGAGATGTACTAAAAATTGGTTAAGGAATGTTTACAGTCACTATTATAGGGTTGATTTTTTTAATGAATTTTGTTTGATATGAAGTTTAGTTTAATGATGCTATTTAGTTAAAATGAGATATTTGATTTTTGAATTAAATTGATTTGTATATTCGAATGGTGTAGAGTGGTTGTGGTTTCTTTGAATGGGTTGCAAAACATAATGGCAATGGGAATCTTGATGAATTGAAAGGGTAGATCCAAATGCTATTGATTGAAAATAGAGACATTAGGATCAGGAATACCGAATTGAATAAAATGGTGAAGGTTGATGAAATAGAAAAGTTAGTGAGGAAGATTGCAAAGCAAAAGGAGAAATTAAGAGGGTATAAATTATTGGTTGCAAAAACTAAGAATAATGTGTACTTCTATAAGGTTGGTTTCATTGCATCATGGATAGATTTTGTTATCTTTAAATTTGTGGTCTAGTGAGTACAATAATTATTTGTAATGCATTTGCATTATTTATTGACTTTGGAATGGAAGGTACCGGACTTATGAAATGTAATGAGATGGTTTAGCTTTTAAAAATATGTTTATGAGCATATTTATGTCGGATTATATAAATTTGGCATCCCCTTTTATTGGGAAACAATAAAAACAAGACTTTAGAATTGCACTTCCAATTATTGTTAGCTCGATTAAACAGCCCAAAATTTGCCAAGAGAGGGAGGGGTTAAAATTGGCCTTTTAAAATTTTGGTGAAACAATAAAAATATGTTTCAATCGATTTAAAAAAGTTTAAACTATTTTCTAAGATGTTGGGAAGTTTTGAAATGATTTTTATGTTTTGAACTTCATAATTTCTTTGTTCAAAAATAAATTTTATTTAAAAATATTTTTATTTGTTATATCAAAATAATTTATCAAATAAAGCTAGTTTAACAATTATTAACAATTGATGTAAAACCAATTGCAAATCATTCATTAATCCATCACAAGTAGTGATCAAGTATGACTGATGTAGTTGCCAAAATATTTAACAGTAGCCCTCTTGTAGATGTAAATAACATTCCATATAAAGATAATATAATATCAAAAATCTCAAAATTTGACATGTTGACATTGATGTTTTTCAATAATACAAAGAGAACATAACACCAGAAATCTTCAAATTTGAGTAATTCACAACTGCAATCTAACTAACGGATTGTCTCTTTCAAGCAGGCCAATGACTTGATGAGGATGGTTGTGCAAGTCTTAATGAGACTATAAGCTAAGATGGTTCAGGTATTAAGGAAGTAGCAAAGGATGTGGATGTTGAGGGGATAACAAATTGAGGGGATGCTTGTGCGATTGATAAGGAGGCTGGCTTGATGAGAATTTTTTCATCAGATTTTGAAAGAGTGTTGGCCCCCTACTAGAGGTGCTCATGGGCCGGGCGGCCCGGCTCGCCCGAAATATGGGAGGTTTCGGGTAAAAATACGAGGCCTGTTTAAAAAACGGGCCGGGCCTCGGGCATAACTTTTTTGACCCAGGCCCGACCCAAATATAATAAATAAATAATTTTTATTTTAAAATACTTTTAAAATACTTTTTTATTTTTAAAATAAATTTTTAGTGTTTATTAAAAAATGGGCCCGGCCGGGCTTGGGTTTAGGAATTTTTTCTCGGGCCGGGCCCGGATAAAATTTTAGGCCCATATTTCTGCCCGGGCCCGGCCCATGAGCACCTGTACCCCCTACATCATGTTGGTAATTTACATAGTACTTAAAGCAAAGTTATTTTAATTCAATCATATACTTTTTGAATTTTGAAATTTTAGTGCTAATCCAAACAATAATGGTTAAATTTGTTTGATTAAAATCAATTGCTAGTTATGTGTTATGCGTGCACTTGTAGATTTAGTATAGATTTTTCAACCAGGTTATTCTAAGTCCCTATTTTTTTTAAAATTTAATCTTAATGCAAATGACAATCGTTAATCCATTAATTGGATTTTTAGTGAGTCCTATGTGCAAATAAAAAGCTAACATGGCATTAGACATAAATAATATGTTTGTCCCACCAGATTTTGAAAATAATAAAACTTAACTTAATGAATTTAACAGTTATTGTTGATGAGGATTGAAATTTTAAATTTTGAAAAATATAGGGACTAAAAATACCAAATTAAAGTATAGGGACTAATAGCGTAATTTCAAAAAATACAGCATAATGCACAAACCATAAAGGATCCATTTAACCCCTGGTTTTATCACAAATGACCCTATATACATAGTCTTGTGTACTCAAAATAGTATAACAGATAAGATTTAGTAAAGGGGGATTCTAAGAATGTTCTACTTTTGGTTCTTTTACTATGTGCTGTGATATGAAATTTTTGTACCAAGTTGCAGAAGATTTCGGAGTTCTCTTAAGCGTCTCGTAATCGACATGGTGAAGTCCATATCGAACAGTATATCCTTTGTTCCACTCGAAGTTATCAAGCAATGACCATATAAAGTAACCCCTTACATCTGCTCCTTTCCTAATGGCATTCAACAAAACAAACAATAATAGCTTATCTTCGATGTCACGGCAACTTAAATATCGAGCATTCAATAGAGAACCTTACCTGATTGCTGTTGACAGTGCATCCAAGTATCTGGCAAAATACTCGACTCGTTTTTCATCGTGTAGACGTGCTTCAGCAGTGGAATTTGGTTTGTTCAGATCACCATATCCTACATAGGAACACTTACATGAGCATGTTACGTAAATGTATGCGTTTAAATGACATTGTTCGGTCTTCCCTACCATTTTCAGTAATGATCATCGGTATGTTATGGTATCTGTTCTTAAGATAAGTTACAATCTTCTCTATTCCTTCGGGATAAACATTCTTCCCGGCTAACTCGGTCTGTATAATCGAAAAGAATCAGCTGTTAGTGTTAAGATTCAGCATATATAGTTGTTGATATCATGTATTGATGTTACTTACAGGTTCTCCTATAGGTGTGCCGTTTTTCTGTGAGCTCTGTGCGCAATATCCTTCCATTTTCGAGGTTCCTGGTCCTGGTTCACACGCAGAGAACATGCAATCCTGGACGTAGTAACTTGTGTAGTGATTGATTCCGATGAAATCGAGCCCTTGTTTCAGCTTCTGCTTCTCGGTTGTTGAAAATTCGGGTAAAATGGATCCAAGAATGTTTTGCATTTGACGAGGATATCTTCCGTGTAAGATTGGCTCTAGGAACCTATATGTAAGTTCAGTAAGGTTCATATACCCCTGTAGGTTCATGTTGCCACCCTTACAAGGTAGCATTCGGTTTGAATGGTGAATAAAATTACCAATTGATAGTGAAGGATCGAGCTCGTTCGGCTGCTAGTTTGTCAACCAAAGAGTTGCTGATCGGTTCATACCAAGCGCCATTCAAGACAATTCCAATGCTACCACCTTGTGTTTCCTATAGTTTAAACCAGAAATGTTATTGATTAAAGCTTACATTGCATGATGTTTAGTGCATTGATTGGTACCTGGTATTTGGTTCTATAAACATGAACAGCTGCTATATGTGCTAGGATGATATTGTGGGCTGCTATAAAAGGTTCCTTCTCCGAGTCACCGTAGGTACAATTGCCGAATGGCTTGGAACAATGTGATGGTGGGAATATACCCGTAAGGTAACCGAATTTGACTTGGGAATCAGGCTGGTTGAAGGTGACCCAATACTTTACCCTGTCTCCAAAGGACTTAAAACAGATATCTGCATAATATTCAAAATCCTCCCTGTGATTGAAAACGAGAAAATAAAGCCATTAGTGTCAAATGGCCATTTAAAGCCCCATGGCAGAGCTAAAATTGAACAAGATAGTTAACTGCGACTCCGGACTTAGCCAACTTCCATATCGGTCTTCGAGTTCTTGAGGAAAATCGATGTGGGTCAATGTTATAAATGGTTCAATCCCTGCAGATAGTGTAAAAAAAATCATAGGACCAATATGTAGAAAGCTTAAAAACAGTGATTCAAGAAAGGCAAATAAACCTTTAAGTAGGAGACCATCAATTAAGTTATTGTAGAACTTGATACCAGCTTCATTGATTTCACCAAATCTCCCTTCTGTTATACATATACATATATACAATATTAGATACAAATACTTAAGCTTCAACAGATCATAAATGGGTGTTTTCAAAGGGACTTACTTGGTAAAATTCTGGCCCAAGAAATGGAGAACCTATAGCTATTGACACCAAGGGAATGCATGAGATCAATGTCTTCCTATATCACAAAACATCATATGCTTATGATTTTGGATCAGATGGTGAAAATCATGAGGGAGTATGGTATGGAAGTAGGTTGGCACATACCAAATACCTATGATAATAGTCCACTGCTATGTCTCCATTGCTTCCATCAACAATATTATTTCCTAAGATATCAACCAATCATTTATTATGGGAATCTCGTGGTACTCAAGAATATATTCTTTTTCCCTCTTGTCCAAAAACTTTTTCATGAAAAGTCAAAGGATTAGGAAGCTTAGAACAAATCAAGAACTAAACAGATTCATACACCATAATCACAAAGCAAAAGCAACAAGTACCTGGTTTATGAGAATAAACATCCCAATTGTTCAACCCTTTACCATCAGCCAAGTACCCACCTTCGTACTGCCCCAAAACCCAGAATTAATATAATAAAAAAAAGATAGAAAAAAAAGGGTTTGCCGGGGTATTAACAGATTGAGACACAAACCTGGTAAGCAGAAGAGGCTGTTCCAAAGAGAAAGTTGGAAGGAAATGCAGACAGGTTCTTCCTCTTCAAGCTTTGTCTAAGAATTAGCTGGTCGGATGAAATAGAGTGAGGTAAGAAGAATATTTGTAAGAGAAAGAAGAAACCAATGTAAAGCTTGTTCATGGAGATATCCATGGCTATTCAGCACAAGCATTGATCAAAGCATGGACAGAGATATTTTAAACTAATTTACTTTTTATAGACCTAAGGGTAAGGATGAAACTTACCTACTACTTTTTTTTCCTGCCGCCCGCAACTTGTGACGGAAACAGTGACGTTTGGTTATTGTATTTATATTAATGGAAGGGATATATTCACCATTGATGTTTGTTGTTAGTTTTGGAAAATCAATAAGAAAACAGAGAGCAGGAGTTGAAAGGAGACTAGACGAGAAAAATATCAGAAAATGTTTTGAATAGGGAAAATGCTCGGCACTTTCGTTGTAGTTTTGGTGAAAGACTTGTCCTCGCCACGGATCAGCTGTCGGTTAGATTAAAAATTGATTAGGAAATTGATCCGAAAGATGGTTTTGAACCAGGTAGACTGAGAAGGTAAAAATCGGCTAAACGACTAAAATATCAATTGAATCAGTTAAAAATTGGTTGGATGTTCTTTTTTTAAAAGCATTGGTCTAAGTTAACTTCAAATTTTAAATGGGTATTTTTATCACTTCACTCAACTAGAGATGTGCATAGGCCCGGTCGGGCACAACTAAAATTTTAGGGTCGTTTGTTATGCCTGAACTTGGCCCAAAAAATAGACCTAAAATTTTGTTCAAGTCTAATCGAGATAAAAATGTTAAAACTCAGGATCGGCCCAGTCCGCCCATATTAATTTTTATATTATTTTTTATATAATTTTAAATATATATAATACATCAAAAATACTAAAAACATCAAAATAAATATTTCCCAACAAATTAAAAATAAATTTTAAAAATATGTATACTTAAATTACACTAAGATAGATGCAACTTAACAAGCAAATGCCTCTAAAATAATAACAAAATTAACAAATGTCTTTAAAATAATAACAAAATTAACAATAAAATAACTTTTATACAATATGCAAACAATAATAACAAAATAGTAGCAGCATAATAGTCAAATTGTAGTAAAATAGTGAGAAAACAATATTAAAAAAACAAAAAAAAATAGTTTTTGTCCTTTAGTGAATTCGGGTTGGGCCGGGCCCGGGCCAAAAATGCTTTACCCGAGGCCTGGCCTATTTTTTAAACGAGCCTTATTTTTTTGTCTAATCTCATTTTTCGAACCTATATGTTTGCCCAAATCCTCTCACATTTCGAGTAGCCTTTCGGACCAGACCTGATAACCCGACCCATAAATAAGTCTATAACTCAACCAAAGATTTCAATTTACATTTTCCTTTTTAAAATGTAATACCACTTACTATTACGTAACATTTTATTACATTACCAAGCTGCAAATTAATCAAAAATATTAGTACTATTGTACATTCAATAAGCGTGGTGAATGAAATAAAAAAATTTAAAAATAATAATATTGGTAAAGTAATAAAAAAACATAAATAATTATGAATTAGATTTTGATTATATTGATAATGTTGAATTTTTAAAACTTAAATCATTTAAATTCAAACCTTTTTAGATTTTGACTTTTATTTTTTTAATTAAAATTTGCCATTAATCTTTTAAAAGAGTCGAATTTAACCATTAATATTTTAAAAAGAGTTAAATTAATTTTTTAACTAAACTACTAACTAAAACGTTAAGTTTTTAGATATGGTAGCCTGCATGACAATCTACGTGTACGTCATGCTAATTTTTTGAATATTTATGAGCTATTTATAATTTTTTATATTTTATATTTTTTTTGAATATTTTTAATTTATTTATTGACATGACATATAAAACAAACCATGCCATGTCAACATAAGATACACATAGATTGTCTTGCCAATATCATTAAAAATTTAATATTTTAGTAAATATTTTCGTTAAAGAAAAGCAATTTTACTATTTTGAAAGGTTGATGGCCAAATTTAGTTTTAAAAAAAGGGGGTCAAATTAATAAAAAATAAAAAATATTGAAGACTAAATTTATCATTATGCCATTTTCTTAAATAGATTAAATTACCTATATAACCTTTTAGTATATAACTTTTCTTTTAAAAGTTTAATTCTTCGATAATTTCTTAATAAATTAATATATAATTAACTCGTGACATCAGTTTAATTAAAACATTAAAATAACAATATAAATATATATTATTCGTAAAACACTAGAAAAAACTTCACATATCAAACATTCCTCTTTGAGATTTTTCTTGGAGATTTCAAACAATTTTTAGGATTTCAAATTTACGTGTCTTGAGATAGTCTTAATATCATTTCAAATGGACAACAAGATTGATTATTACGAAATTAAAAATAACTATAAAGGTTTGATTAATTACTGTAACAATAATTTTTAGTACGTTAACATTTAATATTAGTTATATTTATGTTATAAATAGTATAAAAAAAAGTTATAGCATATTAGTAAATCAAAATAATATAAAATTAATTCCTACTAAAATATTTTGAACTTCATCTATGTTGCATGTTCCATTAATTAGTTTTCTTTAATATTTCTATTGCATTTTAATATCCCTAATTTTTATTATATTTTTTAAGGAAGTTTTTCTTAAAAAAAAAAAAAGAAAGTTTATATTTAAGTAAATTACATCAATATCTTTAGCTGTATTTTTCTTTTTTGTTTTTTACCAATTGAGTTAGTGTTCTGTTAATTTATGACACTTGCTCAGCTAGGAATTTAATATTAGTTAAAATAAAACTGCATGTTATTGAATATTTTAAGGGATAAATTTCAAAATTATACATGAACTTTGATTTGTGCAATTTTCATAAACAACTAACATCATTATCAATAAAACACCATTTTATGTTACATATTACACACAAAAATTTTTATATTTATTCAATATAAAAAATAAATTGATGCATTCATTTCTTTAAACGTGTACAATTGGATCAGAATAAAAGTTTTATATATACATTTGAACCAAAATCAAAATTTAAGGTGTATAATTGCACAAAATCAAAGTTCATGTATCAAATTGCACATTATATCAAAGTTCATGTATAATTATGATATTTATCACATATTCTAATAATAATAAAGAAATATACAAGGACCAGGGATTAAATAACCTGATTTTATCTTTGACAGCTCAATCAGGAATCTGCTAGGATATACAGCAAGAAAGCAATAGGATTGAAATATATCCTTCTGATATACCAGAATTGAACCATATATCATAACCAGACAGGATCATTTAGTCCCTGGTTTTATTTATTACAATTAAACCTATAACATAATCTTGTCTAATCCACAACATTATTACAGAACATGTGATGTTTTTTACAGTCTTTTGCTATATGCTGCGAGATGAAGTTTCTGTACCAAGTTGCTGAAGATTTCGGAGTTCTCCGAAGCGTCTCGTAATCGACATGGTGAAGTCCGAATCGGATCGTATATCCACTATTCCATTCAAAGTTGTCTAGCAGAGACCAAACAAAGTAACCCCTTACATCTGCTCCTTTCCTGATAGTAACATTCAATGGAACAAAACAATAAGTTGTTCAGGTTCTTGTCATGAACCGGTTAATGGTTAATTATAGAATCTCACCTGATTGCTGTTGATAGTGCATCCAAATATCCGGCCAAGTACTTGATTCGTTCGACATCGTGTAAAAGTGATTCAGTGGTGGAATTTGGTTTATTCATATCACCATATCCTACATGAGAACACTTATATGAGCATGTTATGTAAATGTATGTGTTTAAATGACATCGTTGGTCTCGCCTACCGTTTTCGGTAATGATCATCGGTACGTTATGGTATCGGTCCTTAAGATAAGTTACAATCTTCTCCATTCCTTGGGGATAAACATTCCTCCCGGCTAACTCGGTCTGTGTAATAAAAAATCGAAAAGAATCAGCTGTTAGTGTTAAGATTCAGCATATATAGTTGTTGATATCATGTATTGATGTTACTTACAGGTTCTCCTATAGGTGTGCCGTTTTTCTGTGAGCTCTGTGCGCAATATCCTTCCATTTTCGAGGTTCCTGGTCCTGGTTCACACGCAGAGAACATGCAATCCTGGACGTAGTAACTTGTGTAGTGATTGATTCCGATGAAATCGAGCCCTTTGTTCAGCTTCTGCTTCTCGGTTGTAGAAAATTCGGGTAAAATAGATCCTAATATGTCTTGCATTTCTTGAGGATATCTTCCGAATATGATCGGGTCTAGGAACCTGTAGTACTGTCTCTAATTCGTAAACTACGGCCTCGTTCGTATAGAAAATGAAGAAGAGAATGGTGAAAGGAACATACCAATTGATAGAGAAAGATTGTGCTCTTTCGGCTGCAAGCTTATCAGCTACCGAGTTGCTGATTGGTTCGTACCAAAAGCAATGCAAGACAATACCAATGCTACCGCCTTGCGTCGCCTACGGTTTAAAATGGTTTTAACTCCGATCTGTTTTTAACTAGGCTTTAACATGAATGACAATGTGAATAATTAGTACCTGGTATTTGGTTCTATAAATATGAACAGCTGCTATATGTGCTAGGATGATATTATGGGCTGTTATAAAAGGCTCCTTCTCCGAATCACCGTAGGTACAATTACCGAACGGCTTGGAGCAACGCGACGGTGGAAACGTACCGGCTTGGTACCCAAACTTGACTTGGAAACTGGGCTCATTGAACGTGACCCAATACTTTACCCTGTCTCCAAAGGACTTAAAACATATATCTGCATAGTATGCAAAATCCTCCCTGTGATTGGAAACAAGAAAATAAAGCCATTAGTGTCAAATGGCCATTTTAAGCCCCATGAAAGAGCTAAAACATGAACAAGATAGTTAACTGCGACTCTGGACTTAGCCAACTTCCGTATCGGTCTTCGAGTTCTTGAGGGAAATCCATGTGGGTCAATGTTACAAATGGTTCAATCCCTGCAGATAGTGTAAAAAAACATCATAGGACCGATCTGTAGAAAGCTTAAAAACAGTGATTCAAGAAAGGCAAATAAACCTTTAAGTAGGAGACCATCAATTAAGTTATTGTAGAACTTGATACCAGCTTCATTGATTTCACCAAATCTCCCTTCTGTTATATATATACATACATATATACAATATTAGATACAAATACTTAAAGCTTCAACAGATCACAAATGGGTGTTTTCAAAGGGACTTACTTGGTAAAATTCTGGCCCAAGAAATGGAGAACCTATAGCTATTAACACCAAGGGAATGCATGAGATCAATGTCTTCCTATATCACAAAACATCATATGCTTATGATTTTGCATCAGACGGTGAAAATCATGAGGGAGTATGGTATGGAAGTAGGTAGGCACATACCAAATACCTATGATAATGGTCCACTGCTATGTCTGCATTGCTTCCATCAACAATCAAATTTCCTGCAAACACACCAATCTTATTATCATCATTTCCATTTTTTGTAGAACATTGAGGATCAATTTGGGAATTTGACCTGGTTTGTGGGAATAGACATCCCAATTGTTTAAACCTTTACCATTAGCCAAATAAGCACCTTCATACTATCAAAGTTCAAAGAAAAGCATTTTAGTACTACATCTAACATTGGTTATTGTTTAAAACGAATTAAGGGTTTGTTTAGATAGCAAATGATGAAGTAGCTGATCAAATCGAAACCTGATAAGCAGAAGAGCTTGTTCCAAAGAAAAAATTGGAAGGAAATGAAGATGAATTATTAGCCAAGCTTTGTTCCAAAGACAACATGTGTAAGAGAAAGAAACCAACGTAGAGCTTCAATGACACATCCATGGCTATATTACAAAGATGCTGTTTGTATGTTATACTATTACTTAACATATTTATATAAATTCTATGCGGAATTGAAATAACCCGAAAATTTTAAAATTCGAATTGATTTAAATTGAAATTGACCTAATAAATTAGGTATATTGTTATGGAAACAAAAGGTGAAAAAGAATTTATCGATATTATGTTCTAAGAAGACAATAAGAGAAATAAAACGACATGAAGGAAAGATGAGAGAGCAAATCTCCTTAGCTAGGAGAATTTGTAAAGACTCTTTCATGGTTAGGACTGGTTTGGCACTTCCCACATGCTCTACTTGAAATTAAATATTAATTTATTCATTTCGAATTTGATTTGAAATATCAACAGTATACTCGATTATGACTTGATTCAATATGCCGCAATTTTTAATTTTTTAAATTTTTTTTATGAAAATAAAATATTTTTTTTTATTTTTAATGATGTTATTAATTGGTTTTTAGGTATAAATATAATTATCTATAGAAAATGTTAATATAAACTTTGTTATCATATATTTTGAACCAATATTATACATAAAAGGGTATTTTGATAATTATATCAAATGAGATAGTCTTTTCCTAAATTGGACTCTAAACCAATTCAACTAATTGAAGAATTAAACCCACCCCAAAATTCGATTTCAAAAAAAGTCCTAACCCTATAAATCGAGTCGAGTTAGAACCTACCTTATCCAAAATTTTGACCATCCCTCTTACTAATTCAATGGTTTTTCTGCATCATAAGTAAATCATGACTCAAATTTGAGCGAGTTTAAAGACTCCATTATCAGTGTACCGAATATTTTTCAAAACAAATCTAATTTCTTTTGCAATTTGCAAAATTCGGCAAAGAAAACAAGAAAGAAGTAAAATCTACTAATTAATCGGAATGCCGTGCACTGCATCAAGGCTGTCCTCTTTCATCTTTTTAAGGTAAAATTTATTTTCAAGTCCCTTTCAATTACAATATTAAATAAATTGGTTATTCCTAAAATAATCGCTATCATTTTCGAAATTAAGTAAATGAGAACAATTAATTATGGTGTTAATATTTTCCGCCGATTGTAAATAATTTTGATTGGTATAATAATAAATTTAGTCATTGATGTTTATATATTCTAAGTAAATGTTAGCTGACTGTGTAAATATTGCAGATTAGATTTATTAAATCAAGACTAATTGACAGAATGTGTAAACTTTGAGAGCTAAATTTATTATTATACCAATAATAAATATATACATGACTAGACTTGTCCATGGAGTGAGAAGGTTTGGATAAAAATATAGGCACAAAAAATAGGTTTAGATAAAAAAAATAAGACTCGTTTAGAAAATGGGTCGGGCCATTTTTGGCCTGAGCCTAGCCCGAACATGCAAAAAAAAAAATGTTGTTTTCTTTTACTACTTTGTTGTTGTTTTCTTTTTTTACTATTTTGCTACCATTTCACTATTATGTTACTATTATTTTGTTGTTATCGTTTGAATATTGTATAACTCTTGTTTTATTATTAATTTTGCTACTATTTTATCTTAACGTTATTTCAGTATACATATTTGTTTTTAAATTATTTTTAATTTGTTGGAAAAATTTTATTTTAACGTTTTTAGTATTTTTAGATGTATTATATATTTTTTAAAATTTTAAAAAGATAAATATGTTGATTTGATTTTTTAAAAATTATAAATATATAGACTAGTAAAATTTAAAATTTAATTCATAAGTTTTGAAAAGCTCCAATACACCAAGCATGAACTGGTGCACCATAGCACGAGATCCAAACTCGGCGGCTACTCAGGCCTCCATCTTCTCAAACCAACGTGTGTACTTAATTTGTTTTTCTTTCATAGCAATATCCTTCTTAGCTGTTTAATTAAGGCAGTGCTATATAAGTTTATTACTGTAAAATAAAAACGTTAACATACAAATAATAAAGGAAATATAAATAAATAAATAGTGCGTCACGGAGAACTATTATCTTAAAAATAATTTCGCCTTGATTGATATAATCGGAAATGAATGTTATCTCCTAAGATTAACACAATACTTTCAAATTCGTACACTCTTCTTTTTTTATTAAATCGGATTAGAGGATAGATTAAATTAGTTTTTCGCATTCCTTGTACCCCACAAAAATCATAGCAGCCACTATTTCATGTTAGCAAAATTCAGTGATACAACTGCTAAAGCCATCAAATTCCCAATAATATTTTACCAATTATATACTTCATGGCCCCATGATTGATTCTAGGCAAGAAAATTCCTACTTGATTTTCATGCATTATTGTTTGGATAGATAGAAAATTTTTGTAACTGGGGAAGAAAAAGAAAATATAAGAAAAAAGCTATTCATTAATTTTCAAAGATACCAAAAACATAAAACCAGAAACCAAATGTTTGCCGATGGCTACTGTGGACTGTGAGTCCCAATAATACTTCAAAACACAAAAACATAAAAGAAAAGAAACGATGAAAGCTCTCATTGTCTTTTTCCCCCGAGAAAGTCAATACCCGAACCAAACTAATTCTCCTTGCAAGGAACATGGAAGGTGCGTTCTTGACTTTCATTATTACTGTTGAGCTAGTCACCATTTTTTGTTTGCTCGGTCAAGCGTCATTACACATGACCGCAGTTCTGATCCTTTCAAGAGTGCATTTGATTAGGCTATTCACAGTAGCCACTGATCCCACAGAGATTTTCGAATTCGGAGCCGAATCAACTAAGATTTGGAACGCAAGGGTAACGAGTGACCCGCCGGAGCCGATTTCCGTGATCTCTATTCCTCTGTTAGGTCCTTCACAGTCGGGAAGTATCGCGAAACCAGAAGGTAAAAGCGAGACGTAATCAGGGTCTCCGCCGGTTAAGACTATGTTCATAGCGGCGAAATCGACCGGGGCATAAATCACATAGGACCCTGTAGCATCATTGCTGCTCTCTTGTAGGATTAACATGTTGCTTTGGCTTGCGTTTGCACTCTACAAAATTGGAAATGTTAGAATATTGATATCGAAATTAAATAAAAAAATGTGACTTCGTTGTATTAGAACGTACATTAACCCTAAGTAAGGAGACACAGTTGCCTGGATCACGTCCATTAGCTATATGAGCCATTTCATCAACAACACCACCATTTGAAAGGATATCCCACTGTAAAACTCAAAGTGTTAATAAAAAAGTTACTGTATATTTAGGGTTTTGGATTTAGGTTTATCTTCTTTTTAACTACCTCGCTTCGAAATTTCTCGGACCTAAGGATATTGAATGCTTTCCTTGGCGGAACAGCGACCCAGAAGGAAGTTGCAGCACTTAGAACAATACCAGGAGGTCTGCCCGGATCGTCAATACTCTTCCTGGTCATGACCCTAATTTCATCGGATCCCGTTAAAGTCGTCCAAGCATGAGCGGTCGAAGCTCCGACTCCGGTACAAAAGCTATTCACCATCCTTTCAGCCAATTTCAGGATACTTTTCCTTCCATCAGAGCTATTTAAAACTGGCAGAACAATAATTGAAATGGTAATACATAATAACAATTAACAAAGAACATGAAGTATGCTACTACAATGGCATTAATTTTATTTATATATTACCGCCTAGATCCCCAGCTGGAATGTTATTAGCCATTGCACTTGCAAGACGTTCACATTGTCGATCTAATGTAGCCACCCATCGTTTAGCCCCAAAAGCTAAACTAGTAATCACTAATGTTTTGTATATGTCACTGACACCTCTATCATCCACTTCAACATTTTCCACCCATATAACCTGTAAGTATATACATATATATATCATTGAATGAATAGATTTTGTTTGGTGTATACAGGGATTAATGTGAAATTAAAGAGTTAAACTTATTATACCTTCGAGTATCCATTTGGTAATTCTTGGATCAAACAACCCGAGGGTCGTCTTCTACATCTGGTGAATGGAGCATGGCGTAAATTATCCAATGAAACATCGACCACCGCCCAAATTCCGTCATGGTGTCGCTTACAGTACCTAGCGAAATAGTTCTCCCGAGTAGGTACGAGTGGTGAAGGGAGTTGAAACTCAGCTGTCATCTGAAAAATGTACGGTGTTAGACCATATATGTGAAGACTTACGTCATCATACACAAATATATGTGCTTAGAGTAAATATTAATTGACTAAGGCTGGATTTGGATGGGCGATTGGGTGCGGTGCGGTGCGTTTAGCTTACTTTTTGTCTCACGCTACACTATCGTTACAGTATCTAATCTCATCACCACCGCTGTTTTTACACTAACTGCAGGTAAACGCACTGCTCGTCTAAACCCACCCTAAGTATTTTATATCACAACACGACATAACAGGATCGATGTATGTGAGGACTTATGCCGTCACACACAAATTAATACACGTAGAATAAATATTAATTTATTAATCATTTTATATCACAATCGATATATGCGTAGAATAAAAATTAATTGATTAATCATTTTATGTCATGACACGACATGACAAGATAGAGTTGAAATGGTACAATTATTATCATTGAATGTGTAGTATATAATTAAGAGTTACCACTTGCAAGGCTCCATTGTAGTTTCCTGCAATACCAGTTGATAGAACATCTAAAGTCATAGCCCTTGAAACAATACCACAAAACACCCTAGACCATTGATTCTGGAAAAGGAAAACCAAAAAATCAGAAAAATAATTATGGGGGTGATCAAAATTAGCTAAATATTTTGTATCAATAAAGAAAAAAAGAAAAAACCATACCACATCCATGAGAATCTCAACTAGGTTAACAGGGTTCATAATAATAACAGCAGCTTCCCTTGAAGCTTCAGATCTGAACCCCAAATTCGCAAATGGTTTTGATCCAATACCCCTAGGGAAAATTCTCAAGTATTCATTTTCATTCAACACATCAATTGAATTCTCATCAGTAACCCACAATGGTTCACCAGATTGAGCCATTCTAATTAGTTCCTCCATTGCTGTAACTGCGAGCTCAACAATCAAAGGCTTATCAGCTTCATTAGTCACAGAGACCGGCCTTAGAACCTCACCAAGACCACCACCACCACCAGGACCACCATACTCTCCTAGAAACTCTGGTTGGGTTCCAAAACTGATAGGCGCTCTATCAGCAAAGCGAGAAAACGAAGGGCCTATTGGCTTGCCAACATATTTTGCTGTCACTCCAGATATCCTTTCAATCTGCAACAAATATATATATATATAGCATCAAAGTAATAACAATAGATTACAATTACAAGTGTTATTTAATTTTAACGTTTTTTTTTTTTCAAGAACCTCTTCTCTTAACCGAGCATTTTCGAGTCTCAAATGTTGTTCTTCAAATGACATCTCTCCGAGAGCAGCAGGTCCACCACAGGTGGGGCATGAAATATTGTTAAGAGCTTCCTTGTACCTATGGTTCTCAGCACGAAGCTTTTCATTCTCAGCCTTTAACAAACCATTTTCATGGCGTTCAGTTTGGGCCTGTCATTTTGCATATAAACATATGTAAGCACATATGTATGAGAAATCTATCTATCTTATGTATGTATATATACCTTGAGTTGGGTACGCTTGTTTTGGAACCAAAACTTGACTTGCAGTGGGTCTAACCCTAACTCACGACTGAGTTGTTTCCTTTGCTTATCATCTGGATGAGGACACTCTTTGAACAATCTGACAAAAAAAAACATAAGAATCTTATCACTTTCATGTCCAATTAAACAACAAGGCATAAAAAAAAAGAAGAAGAAGAAGAAGAAGAGACATACGCTTCCATTTCTTGGATTTGTCGCTGAGTATGACGGTGGTAACGCTTCCTTTTTGCACGACGACGGCTAGGTCCACTAGAAGCAGGACCTTGATTATCATCATCAGCAGATGGTGCATCTACTTCAGTACCTGATTTTGTATCGTTATTATCATCGTCCCCGTTCCTTTCCGTCTGGTCACTATCAGACGGCCTTTGGAACATATCGAACATGTTGAGATTTTCATATAAGTCCGAGTTGAACATGGCTACAAATATAGCCAACCACCAAAGCTATCGGTTTCTTTCTTTTCTGTTCTACAAGAGAAACATAAACTTAAACACCATGGATATATATATAATCAAATCTTAAGTCAAAGATAAAGAGAAAAGCAGTGAAAAACAGTAAAGAACATTACCTTTAGACAAGGAGATGACTGAAAAAGAACATTTAGCAAATGGAATTCTCTTGCTTTGCTTGTGAAGTGCCCATCAATTTATATGCGAGTAAAGCCAATGGGATTGTTACAAGTTGCAACAGAAATGAAAGGACCGTGGAGGTTTCTGTGTAACCAAAAACAAATCTTTGGATTTTACTACGTGCAGATATGACTCGACTAAAGCAACTGAGTTCACACAGTGTTGAAAGCACGAATTTTGAGAATACCTACGATACTCCAACTTTGTAACGCTCAACTAAAGCTTATGCCAATATGTACTGTATCGAAACCCCATTTTTGTACTAGAATAACGGATAAATTTCTTTGAAAAAAGACAAAAAAAAACAAGTTGCTGGCATATCTGGAGAAGATGCATCAATATTGGTGTTTTTTGAGGTTTGTTTAGAATGGCGGGTTTTTAAGTTTAGGATCACCTGAGAAACCAGCTATTGGAGGGTTAAGTATGGAGGAGATGAACTAAAAAGGTAAAGAAAAAGAAAGGCAAAAACAAAGGAAGGGTAAGAAAGGGGGGAAATGCAGGGAAGAGGAGAGAAAAGGGTGTATGCGGTAGCTATTAGAGTTATTGCAGAGGGTGCAATGGCATTTATGGAGTGTGTGAGTGAAGTGTAATTGCGAGAGAGAGGGAAGGGGGGCAGCTTTTTCCCCCTTTCTTTGTTTAAATTTCACTTGTAAGAGTGTTATCGGATTAAATAAATTATTAAAAATTAAAAATTCAATTTAATATATTTTTTTCAAAACAGTATTTAATTGTAATTCGATTTATTTTTCAACTCTAACTAAAACTAAATCGAATATAAAAATTATATATATTCTTTTGATATGGTTATCAAAATAAAACCGAATTAATCGGCTGAATTGAAAAGAAATTATTTAATGAATTTAGTCAATTTTATAAAATAAAATAAAAAAATTAATCGATAAAAAAATTGATGGAAGTGATTAAAAGCCGTTAGAATTAAAATTAATTTAAATATTTAATTTTGTTTTTTTTAATTTATAAAATAAATGTTGATGTTTCTATTATTATTTGTTTTTATTTTCTCTTTAAGAAAATCAGATTAGTCCAACCATTTGTCTATTTCTTACAACATAATATTTTCACTAATTTAAGTATAGAATATATGTAATAACTAAATAAAAATTAAAATTTAATCTTTTTTAATTTGTGAAAAAAAGACTGAACCAAAATTAAAAAAAAAAAAAAGAATGATGGTTCTTTCACTCCATCGCTTTCACCTACTTTCACTGACAATTCTTCAACATTGATAGTTTTTCTTTTTCATAATTAGCAGAATAAATATATTAGATTGGCAATTTAATAATCTAAAATTTTAGGTCCACTTGCTTTTTTTTTTCATTAATAAATGCATAAATGTTTCACAAAATTAAATATATTTACCAAAAGAATTAATTAGGTAAAAATTAACTACTTCTGCATATCCATAATAATTAATCACTTGTTTCTTTAATTATCTAAAGGCCCCATACACATATAGAAAGCATATCCTATATCTAAACAATACGTCTTAAATAAAAAAATTTTACCAAATTTGCATAAATTTAATGATTTTCTTACCAAAATAATGAGATTATTAGAAATATAAACTTAGATTATTATAACTGCTTACCAAATTAAGACCAATATTAGTCATTCTGTGGGCGAAAATAAAAAAATATTAAGATAAATCTTACACTCGAACTTTGGTCCAATATGTAATATATATTATATATGGACTTTAATTTTGTGCAGTTTTATATATTAAATTTTGATATGGTTCGATTTTTATAAATTACTAACACAGTTGTCAGTGTAACACTGTTTTAAGTTTACATATTGGGTACACAAATAATTTTATTTATATATTATAAAAGTAAATAGATGTATTTATTTGAATGTATACAAGTGATTCAAAATTAATATTTCATGTTTACTTTTGAACTGCAGTCAAAGTTTTACGTGTGTAATTGCTCTAAATCAAAATTTATATATCAAATTGCATATTAAATCAAGCTCATGTATGATTTTGAAATTTATTTAAAAGTATTTGAGAAATTTTAATGAAGTGATTTTTTTTCTTAAAAGAATTGCATGATAAATGATGGATAAGGTCAGACTCAAATTTTAAATAGATTTTTTTTTGTAAAATTTATGTTTCAGATTTAATATTTTTATTCAAACCCTCGTAATTATTAAATCCTTCAAATTTTGACGAATAATCCAAACCTTTAACATGACATCATATTTTAAAATATGTTTTCTTAAGTAGTCTCGATGAAATATTTTTAAAAAATTAAATTATAAAATTTTGGAGCATTTTGTATTTAATTTTTTTTAAATACACTTAATTGATTTTTTTTGGAACATTAATCTCATTATCAGTTCTTATTATATTTTTTCTTTTTGATACAATGTCTAAAACTACCCATAGCCACTCATTAATAACTCTTAAATAAGAGGATAATGCGCTTTAACACAGTCGAAACCACGTCTTTCTGCATTAATAACAATATCAATGCCGGTCGAACTAAAACTCAACCGACTGTAATAAATACACTTTATTGCTTTTAGTATGTGACTAACTTTATGTTATTATGTAACCCACCAACTTATGTACAATATGGCTAAATATTATCCTCTTTCATGTATATATTTTCCGAAGTGACCTTAACTACATTTTCTCTTAGCCATTCCTATCAAATCATCTATTTAATGTAGTGTACATGAAGTTGTCCAAAATAAAAATGATGTGTCAAGTTCAAGTCGGAGTCGAGTTTAGTCTAAAAAATTATTAAAATATATATATCCTTTTAAGTTGATTTTTTTTTATTTTTAAAAGATTTGATAATATTTTTAACTAAAGAAAATTAATAGTATCATTAAAAATAATAAATGATTATTTTAATTTAATAAAAATTTAAAAATGATGACACATCGAGTCAAAATCTAATCGAGTATAATTATAATTTCTCGGATTAAATTCGAAATAGATAAAATTAGAATTTAATTTTAAATCGAGCTATCAATCTTTTCAAACAAAGAAATATTGATGAAAATATATTAATTATACAAAATGAATATTGGTTGAAAAAGGAGAAAGAGATGCACATAATAGGGAGATGTAGAAGAGAGCAAATAAAGAGGGTGTTTGGTTATAATATTGTTAATCATCATTAATGATAGGTTTAAAACATTCCAACCAAATTATTAACTAAAATGTCCTTTCATTCCTTCAATATCTAATATATACTAACTTTTTCTTTTCTTCTTTTGTTTATTTAGTTGAGTTTTTTTTGTTTATTTTGGGGAAAAAATGGAAACAGGATTTGTAATTATTTAACATTCATTTTTGGGCATGCAAGAAGTGACATTACATAACAATTATAGAACACAATAGACTTTTTTGGCCAGTAGTTTTTTCTTTCTTTCTTTTTAATTATAGGTTACTCGTGAAATTTTTGTTTTAAATTTCAAGTTAAATGAATAGAGTTATTTTTGGATTAATTTAAATAAATAGTTTAGTTATTCAAATTCGAGTTAAATTGAATTTTTACAATACAGATGTCTGAAAAATTAAGTAATAAATTGATATAAATAGTATCTTTGGGTCCTAATCAATTTTAGAAATGAGTAAATTGATCCGTTTTAAAAAAATCAAAAAACAATGAAAACCCAAAAAAAAAATCATATAATATTTAAATAATAATAATTTAATCGAATCCCAATAATACTTATTTATTAAATAAATAAGCTTAAATGTCCAAAAACTTTTATTTGATCTAGGGTTTCATTACACTCTTCCTAACTTCACTTCAGGACAAATTCTCTCAACAATATTTGCTCAATTCACAAACTTTACTTAAAAAATCATGGACTTTCATAAAAATTTCACTCATTTTATTAGTCATGAATGCATGCCACCAATAAAAATGGGCTTTAAAAAGCCTCTTTTATTATTGGGTTTCCACCAGGAACTGGCTCTAGGCCCAAACTCTTCTCTGCTATTATCAGCTGAGGAATAACAAACAAAAAATTTTGATATTAATAAAATTTTATTCCCTAAGCCAAAATATCTTCATACCCTTTTTGGACCATAGTCATTCCTTATGTTCATAAAATTAACATATGAAAATCTAATTTACACAAGCATTTGCTTTTTAAGTTCCTACAACTTACTTTGTTATCTCCATGAATATACCTTGAATCAGTTGTTTGAAAATCAAAATCCACAATGTTTCATGATGTTGATTTTCTAAGCTTCAAAGTCTGTTGATGAACCCAGTTGAGTGTAAGTAGCCTTTAGTGAAGATTTTGATGAACTGCTCTTCTTTTTCCATTTTTGTTTCTTGGGAACATTTGGCATGTCCTTGGCTGACAGGTTCCTTATGATCTCTGTTGCAGGTTGGGATCCCATGGATTGTCCAAAATCTGTCACGACATATTGAGATCATAGTTAAAAGAAGAGGAATACGACAAAAAAGGGTCAACTTATGGTTTTGATCTCTCTACTATGCTCAAATTTGGATTTAGTCATCATGCTGACATGAATTTCTTTTGTATTGGAAAAGGTGTTTTTAAGAAATATCCAAGTGACTATTGTAACTGGAATAGTTAAATTAAAGTATAAGGACTCAATCCCACATTTGATCATAGTAAAGGGATCAAAACCAAAATTCGACTTATGGAAAACAAGAGTGAAGTTATTGCAAGGGACTAGAGAAATGATCTATGATTAGGACAAGGTAAACCTATATAGATTCCCCTTGAGATGAAAGTTTTGTCTCGTGACAAAAGACCCAAAACTCTTCCTGTTGGGAGCAAATAATCTAAAAAACGTTCTTCATATCATTCAAACTTAGCATCAACAAATTGAGACATTAAAAAAAATCCCATGATATTTGAAAAAAGGTCTTTGTTTTTACCATTGTCTCATTATGAAACTACGCACATGATATAACCTTGACTTTTTGCCTACTATTCTCTGTATTTTAATATTCTTTTCTATTATTTATTTACATCTAAACGTGCATCCATATATATATATTAATTATATTTGAGTGTAGGGTGAAAGACCTTTACCTCTTAAGTTTACTACAAATTTCACTTTTCGTTTTCGTTTCAAGGGGAAAGAGATTACGCACAGAAAACAAACACAAACTTGAACACACTTAAATTATTCTAACTGGACCAATATCTTGTTAGCAACGTGCACACATATAACTCTACACACAAAAAAATAAGGTAAATTGAACCATGTTGAAACAGGAAACTTATACCTATTGATGTTGTTGTGAAATCAGGGACTGTCTTGAATTCATTCATCTGCAATCAAGGGATCCAGGCCAAGGCAATAAATTAAGAGATAAAACACAACACACACCACTTTGGCCTACAATGATAGTAGCATTTGAATATCCAAATGTATGTAAAAGTAATGCAAAATATTTAGAAAAAACATACCCAACTTGGTGCAGTGCCACTGCCAGGAGGGCCATCCCAGCCAATATGTGCTACATGTTTAACATCTGTGGGGTACCCAATTTCCATCTCTCTCTCCTTCACAACTACAGCAAAAAAGAAAAAAGGAAAAAAAAAACCCTTTTCCTACCTTAGTTGCAAAGCAATAATACCAGAAAACATGCTCAAATATATGCATACAGAAGTGTATATGAAAAGGGAGTTACCAAAGAGTTGAGAAATGTATTTGAAACTTTTGTAGATCCCTTTGATCTTGGACTTGGTAGACATGATAATGGACTAAGAACACAATGGAACAGCTGTTTTCAAATAAATGTGAGAGAGATTATGTTTTTGCCTGGTGGAAAAATAGTTGTAATTTAGATCACCAAAAACACTTAAAAAACAATAGAAAAAGGACAAAAAGTTGCTGCATATCAAAGGAGTAAAATACATGTGACTGAGGGAACTATATTATTATTGCCCGTGAAACAAAGCTTGGTATTTATCGAGTGATATAAGAATTTACCTATAGAGCACGTTGATGATAGCTATAAGATTCAAGAGAGAAGCAACTATTCCTTAATCTCCTCCAAGCATTGATGCAAGGTTCCATTGTTCATGTTGTTTACTAATGGTATTGATGAATGGGCAAAAAGATGCAAAGAAGGGAAGGTCTAAGAGGAAAAAAATCAAACAGATAGAGACCAATGATGCTTTTTTAAAAGAAAATGGAAGGAAATGAATGATGACCATGAAATGAAGAAGAATGAGAAGGTGTGAAAGGTGAGATAATTGGGATTTGAAAGACAAGAGATTAAAAACAACAGAGAATCGAGTAAAATGCGGAACTCAGGTTTTTGATTATGTGTTTTTAAGGCAACAATGAAAAGACAAATGCAAAATACTACCTCGTTAAATGCGGGCAAAAATAGCTGCAGATATCGGAGAGAGAGAAAAAAGAAGTATATTTTACCACAGTTCATACACAACTGTTGCAGTTTTGAATATTTCTTGTTAACTATGACGTATTTTTGTGAATTAATTATACATTTTAAATTCATCTTTAAATTTAAAAATATATTTTTTTAATTAAATCATCAAAATATTAGTGTTATATTAATGATATGTTTTTGTCAGTTTAGGATCGAATCCTACATACAAAGGTAGGCACGGGATTAGGTATAAGGGTATAATCGAGCCGAACTCGAATATTGGCGAGCTCGAATTTGGTCTCAACTCGAATTTTTGGAGCTTGATACTTAACTCAAGCCCAATCATACATCTATTTTTAAGCTCAAGATTGGCTTGAGACATAATTGAGCTATAAGTTTATATGTATTCAAGCTTCAAACTTGAGAATAACAAAGTATATTAAGGTAAATAACGTAATTTAATAATATAAAAATATTTAAAATATATATATTAAAACAAAAAATTTGATAAGGTTCACGAATCATTTGAATTAAGTACTATTAAATTTAAATTCGACTTGATTAATATCTCAAACTGCTCAAGCTTAGCTTAATAATTACTAATCGAGTTTGAGTATTTTCGAGTTGAATTTGAGTAGCTTGCAAGCACCAGCTTATCCCTACTTTGGTCCTCCCTTGGTTGATGGTATAATTCCAACCTTAACCCCTCCCAAGTATTAATAATTCAATTTAAATCTAGTTTCTTTGTGAAATGAAAATTTATATTTTTGCCCCTACAATTTTTTTACTTCTATCTTGACCCCTCATCACACAATTCTTGTCTTTCGCCCCTATTGATATGGAACATTTTTTAAATACGTACGTTAAATTGTAAATACATGTGTACCTACTATATGGAAAACTCAAATCTAATTTATTTTTTAAAAAAGAAAATACAATGTCATTAAAATATAAGAGTATTAGTTATTTAGTATATTAAATCCAAATCATTTATGTAGTAGGTGGATATATATTTACAATTTGACCAAGTGTTTTTAAGTATACTTCAAATCAAATAATTTGACCTCACATTTAATGTGACAAAGAAAACCTAATTATACAAATAATCATGCTTTGAGGATTAATTTAAAATCCATCCTACAAAATATAAAAAAAAAAAAGAGTAAAGATAGAAATGTGTTGGTTTTTCACCTAACACAAATATGGTAAAATTTCAAGGATGGTCCCTATAGAGGAAAGAAAGTATCAAAAAAGTCAAAAATCATTTCATATTATTTGGTAATTAACATATATATATAATTTTCATCAACTATGGACCAATTTGAAGTTGTATATTGCTTATGAAATTCTTTTGGGGTTTTTTTTTATAATATCATAAATTGATTGTGACCAAATCATATTGCAATCCAATACAGCTATTTGGAAATTAATAGCTGATTAGGTTAGTTATGGTGAGAATTGTTGATTGTTGCAGCCACGTTAAGGGCAGCTGTCTCTTTCAATCAAACACAACTTTTATTATTATTCAACTTTAAGTTTGAGCTTGACTTGAGATTTAATCGAACTACCCGAATATAAACTCAATTAGTTCGTTCATACTTAAGATTTTCTTTTGCATGATAAGGGTAAAATGGTAGCTCATAATGTAAAAATATATAAAAATGAAGAGTTTATTAGGCTCGCGTTATGGTGCTCCAATTTAACTTAGTAAATGGTTTGAGCTCAACTTAATAATTACCAAATTGAATTTGAGTTTTCTTTGAGTCGAACTTAAATAGTTTATGAACATTAATATCTCATTTACAATTCTATCAACGTCTGTTGAGTTGAGTGATAAAAAATTCGATGTCCAACTAAAAATTTCAAAATAATATGTCTTTAATAATAAAAAAATCACTCCCGATTTAAGAGTCCATTTCACTTGCCTATTGACTACGGGTCCAAATATGAGTTTACTACAATTGTGGCCCATCTACCTTGGGCCATATGTCCACCACGGAGCCAGTAAAGAGCAAGTAAAGCAATAAAGGGGATAAAATATGCGAAATGATTGATAATGCCATGAATGAAGATTATGAGAGTTCGGTAGTCGAATTACACAACAAATGTATCAAAATTTATATAAATAAAGGAAATGCAAGGCAAGGCAACTTCAGCTTTTATTTTATTCAAGAAATAAAAACAAACATAAGTTTACAGCATAGATGAGTGATCCATATGTAATATCAACATTAATAATTAAGGCGGAATATATCATTCAGCACGAAGAAGTTTCCTTGAGGAGTGGGACTTAAATGAAACATCTGCAATACATATAATTGAAATTAAGTAACATCTCGTCTTTCATTGGTACTTTTCTATAGCAGAAGCAATGAAGAATAACTGACTTTTGGGGTCAAAATTACAGTGGATTTCAGTGTTTTTTATTTTTGCCTTTTTAAGCAAAAATTATCAAAACACTCTTATTTATATTAACTATTTAAAAGTATATGGAAATTAGATTGATTTATAATTTATGCATTATTATATTAAAATTTTAAATATAATTTAATATTATATTTAATCTTTTAAAATATTTTATGTACAATATCTTATAGCTTACCTGAATGTGCAAAGTAAAACACTTGGGTGTAATTGTGCTTCCAGTCCTTGTACTCTTTGTACATTTGAGTTATTTTTAATCAATGATTTTAGTTCCTCTACTATTTAATTATGTGATATTTTTAAAATAAAAGAAATTTACTAGTACATTGCTAATATTATACATGTGGAAGGCCAAATAAGTAAATAAAAATGTTGGATATAGATTTCGAAGGTTTTCAATTTTGAATTTGAGATTGTAAGGTTCTTCAACACTATTTCAGAAAAATAGAGTAAAAATCGATATATATATATATATATATATTGCTTCTATGGCTTTCATTTGGTTTTAAATCCGTCGTGACAACAATTTTTTTAAAATTTTAAATTTGATACATAATCCAATTTAATCAAAATACTTTTACAACCCAATCAATTAGATTTTAATTATTAAATCAAAATTAAATTGCTGAAATTAAAAGAAGAAGGAAACAGGGACTGTAAACATGATTACACCAAAACATTTGAGCAAAGAAATAGCAACGTACCTGGCTGAACTGTAGAGGATGGTTTTCGCCGGGCAATTGTAGACTACCACTGACGAAAACAACAATGCCACCGGTAACCGAAGCCGGTTGCGAGTCGACGGTGCTGATCACATGTCGGCATTGATCGAATGGCAACTGCGTAAGCTTAGTAACGATGTCCTCAACCCCTTGTAATTTCTGTCCCTCGAACGTCAACATGGAAGTCGGCTGGTAGAGGGAAGACATCGCCGGCCGATCGTTATCGAAAAGATGGTAGTAGTGATCGACGAAAGCTTTCCCCACCGAATCGATCTGTTCTTCCATATTACCTATATCACTCAATACGCAAGCAAGAAGGGTTCCTCACCATGGCATATTGAAAATATAAGGAAAATGAATCTGCCATAAAAGAACATAGCTTGTAGGTAAAGCAAAGCTAAAGGGTAATTTGGAAGATGGGGGAATCGACGCTGCTGCATTGATACGCAATGTTTGCGAGGTGGATTGAAATTATAGTATAAAGAGTTCACTATAATTCGTAGCCCTTTTTGTGATGAATGTTTAAAAGCCATATCAGCTCAAGTGAGGAAAAAAAGGTAAAATATGCCATAAGTCACTATATTCTTTGTAAATTTAAAATTTAGTCTTTATATTTTTATTTTTCATATTTCAAAATTCAGGTCCAATTGTTAATATTTTTATTTTTATTTTTGTTAAATTCAGGTTCTTTATAAAATTATTTTTTTATTTACATAGCAACAAAATATAATTTTTTAATTTAAAATGTCATACCAACTAATTTAATAAAAATTTTAACAATATTAATATTTAGACTTAAATATTAAAAATTAAAAAATAAAAGAATTAAATTCTAAAAATAAAAATATAAAAACATATTAAAAGCCAAAAGGTTAAAAAAGTGAGGAACTTGTAGGTGGGACGAAAGTAAGGAATATATCCTTTTTCACATAATCCACTTTAGATGGATGCTATTATCATGATGAAAGAGGGTCATCAGATTAATCATATTTAAATAAAACCCTTCTAATAATAACGATTTCATGACTCGAATTTAGTTTAAATGTCTAGAAAAGAAATTTATTTACATTTTTTTCTGATTATTTCTAGATTATTATTAAATACCAGGTCTCCGCTTAACAAATAGTCTTATCGTGGAGTTGGTTTTTAGTTAAGAAGTTAATTTAAGTTTTAAATTTTTTAAATTTATTTTAATTTATAATTTGAATCATTTTGGATTCAGTTTAATTTTAAGAATTTGAGTTTTTTGAATTAAATCATTAAAGATTTAGATTTAGATTGACGAATTATGATGAAATTGAATTGAATCTGGATACGAAGATATGTTTCCTTTACCTACCTAGTCCTCTTTGAACCAAAACCAAATGAAGGCAGACAACAAGAACCAAGCAATATGCATCAATAAATCTAGTTGAATGTGTGTATGTATATGTATTACAAACTCGGACATGGACTAAAGGGTATGTTTGACAGTTAACAACCCATGTTTCTGATTACATTATTGCATGTGATCCCCAAGGATTATAAATATGGTGCATGTGAGTGCCACATTATGAGCATGTGTCAATTCCCTATCATGTGAAGAAGTGTTTTAACTATTATTAATCTCTCAAGTTGCAATAAAATATTTTGAGTAGTTTCTATGAGATGAAAAAAAGAGAGAGACTAAATTAATGGATAAAAAAAAAAGACTAAATTTTAATACAAAATGAGTGTCATGCATTTGAGAGGTTATTGGAGGATAAAATATATCAATGAGAAAAAAAAATCATATTTTTTAATGTGTTGAGTAATTTATTTAGTATCTTATTAATGAAATATTTAGGTATTTATACATGTTATGGCAGTTCACGATAAGACCTCACTGTTTTGTCTTGACTCTGCTGTTCTTAACACTGACATTCCATGCGGACTTCAAGTCTGCTAAACATATGTTTTACTCTGAGTTGCTTGCGGAGCATGCTGTCCTTTTTGTTCCTAGTACTGACATTTCATGCAGGCTTCAGGTCTGATGAACACATATTTTTCTCTGGGTTGCTTGCGGAGCATATGGTCCCCTTTCTGTGAGCACTTTTAACACATGCAAGTTAAGATTGTGACCTTCTCTTGATTCGTGCGAGTTAAATGTACAAGCCTACTATGCAAGCTGAGTCCACGAACACCCCTTATTGTCCTCTCACGATTCGCATCTCACTCAATCAATTAGTACAACCTATCTAAATCTTGAGTAGGCGACCCGAATTCTATCCAGGACACAGGTTGATGGTCACTTACGTACACCAGAGTGCCATTTTTCATTAAGGGTGGGTTTGGATAGGCGATTGGGTGCGGTGCGGTGCGTTTAGCTTACTTTTTGTCTCACGCTACAGTATCGCTACAGTATCTAATCTCACCGCCACTGCTGTTTTTACACTAACCGCAGGTAAACATACCGCCTATCCAAACTCACCCTAAAGAGTTTAGTTTTTATAAACATATAAAAAATATATTAAAAGAAAAATGGTAAAAAGATTAATTTTGAATCTAATGTATTGATATATTCTATTTTCAGACAAGTCGTCTGCTCCGGTGACAGTAAACAGCGATGTAAGCAGTGTCGGTCTCGAAATTCAGACACCCAAATCCAGTTGTCAAATCCAAGAACTTTCTGATTATTTATTTATTTATGAAGACAAAATAAAAACAGTCATGTTATGACATGTAAGAAATGGACCCCACTCTCCATTTCTATAACTTGTAAATTCCAATCGGACTGCAGCCTGGCTTTTCATTTTCTTTAAATTCCTAAAATACCCTCATCCCTTCTAAATTAAATTACAAATAATATTCTAATATTGTCTATTAAATCATCTTTGAGTCAATTTTAATATGTTCGATAATTTTGATATTTAAAATATATAAAAAAAACTTTTCATCTCTCTAATTTCAATATTGAAAAAATTATTTCATCTTTTTATTAATAGACACATTGTTAAATAAGAAGCATCATTCCTCATTGCAGGGCAATTTTGAACATTCAAATCATTATCAAAATCATTAATAGACACAAATACCATTCTACCCCTTTCATGTATGAACTCGCCCATCGTCAAATACTCAGCATTCAATCCCCATTCCGGCCCCCTCAGAGATCCATCAATCTCATTAAATCTAACAAAATGAAGAAAAGGGTCTCTCCAATGGCTTCTCTCTTCTTCATTTCAGCTTTAGCAGCCGCTTTTCATTCAGCATCTGAAGCAGCAGCTAGTTCACAATCTCCATTTGAAGACAACTTCAGTATAATGTGGTCCGAAAATCATTTCAAAACCTCTGAAGATGGTAACACCTGGTTCCTCTCCTTAGACAAAGAAACAGGTATGTCATTAAACTTCGTCTCTTCATAGAATTTGGTTCCATTATTGAATTTGATTGATTGATTTACCAATTTTTCAGGGTGTGGATTTCAAACCAAGCAAAGATATAGATTTGGGTGGTTCAGTATGAAACTGAAGTTAGTCGGAGGTGATTCTGCTGGCGTTGTTACAGCTTACTATGTATGTGTTTTTTTATGATAATTTTTTATATTATGATTTTTTTTTCCATCAGTGAAGTTCTAAAAGGGTGGTGGTGTTACAGATGTGTTCTGAAAATGGGGCAGGACCAGAACGAGATGAACTGGATTTTGAGTTCTTGGGGAATAGGACAGGACAGCCGTATTTAATTCAGACAAACGTGTATAAAAATGGGGTCGGTGGTCGTGAAATGAGGCATATGCTTTGGTTTGATCCTACTGAAGAGTTTCATTCTTATTCCATTTTGTGGAATGACCACCAAATTGTGTAAGTCCCTAAATTGGTCAAATTTTGATTTGGTCCCTCTATTATTATGCTTGAATTTGGAAAATATCTTACTACTTCAATTTGGTCTAATGAGAAAAGTACCATAGAGGTCGTTGTATTAGAATTTAGATTGCATTTTATTTTTTTAATTAAAAAATTAGTAAATTAATCTCTATATTAGATCAAAAAGCAAATTGGTTATTCTGTTAAAAATGTTATCTATTTTTTATTATTAAAAATTGGTCTTTGTATCTCAACATAAGGTATACATGGCATAACAATTTTGTTTAAGTTTTTAATAAAAATGACTGATTTATTCTTTGATCTAGCGTATAAAGATTAGCTTACACATTTTATGAGTAAACAGACAAAAAGCAATCTGATTCCTATTCCAATAGCGCTTATAATAATTTTACCCAATCTAAATATGACAGTTAATTATGTCACTATGATGAATTGGATATTTTTAAGAAAAATTTTAGGTCATAATTTAGGGGGATGGTTAAACACTGATATTAGGATTAATTATACTTTCATTCCTTGTATTCTTCAAATTTTAGAAATTTAGTCTCTTTATTTTTAATTTTAGAGATTTAATTCCTTTATTTGTTTGATTTGAAAATTAAAATTCAATTGATAAAACGGAATATGTGACATTTTGATGTTCAATTATTAACATTTGATTATATATTATCAATTAAATTTTAACTTCTAGAGAATATAGAAACAGAGAGCATAAATAAACCAAGAAAATAATAGTGACTAAATTGCAATTTTTTGCATAGTAAAAGGACCAAAACCAAAATTCGACCAAATAAAATCAGTCATTTTCAAATAAGTACTACCCAAGTACATTGTTATTCAAATCTGAAAGTGAAAACTCAATCATTGAAAACACAGATTCTTCGTAGATAGAGTTCCGATCAGAGTATTCAAAAACAACGGCGAGAAAAACGATTTCTTCCCCAACGAGAAGCCGATGTACTTATTCTCCAGTATATGGAACGCTGATGACTGGGCGACTAGAGGTGGGCTCGAGAAAACCGACTGGAAAAAAGCTCCGTTCGTTTCATCTTACAAGGATTTTAGCGTCGATGGGTGCCAATGGGAAGACCCGTACCCTGCTTGTGTATCGACTACTACTAAGAAATGGTGGGATCAATATCAGGCTTGGCATTTAACTGATTCTCAAAAGATGGATTTTGCTTGGGTACAAAGAAACCTTGTGATTTATGATTATTGTAAGGATACTGATCGGTACCCTAAATTGCCTGTGGAGTGTTCGTTGAGTCCTTGGGGTTAGGATTTTTAAGGAGCTATCATCAGGTGAGATTTTTTTTTGGGTATTTTATTTATTTATTTTCGAAATGGAGTTAAATAATGTAATTATTATTTATTTACTCTTATGAAATGAGAACTGAGAGGTTTGCATATTTGGGCTGCTTGATTTTTATATATTACATTTAATTCTAACGAATATCAATCCATTTTTAACTGTAAAAATAGATAGAATTTTTTAAATAATAATTAATTAATTAATAAACATAAATATTAACCATTCATTTTTAACTGTAAAAATAGATAGAATTTTTTAAATAATAATTAATTAATTAATAAATATAAATATTAACCAAAGGTGAATTGAGCCTTAAGTTAGTTGATACTTCTTTATTATAGCAACAAACAAGACATAAAGTTTAAGTGTTTCAATTTAAAAGAGGTAGGAGTACAAGTTTACTTTGTTTGATGAGTTAAATTAATTGATAAATTACATTCAAAATCATTAAATTATTGGTAAATTTACATTTTGGTCACTTAACTTCAAAAAGTTACAAAATAGTTATTGAATTATTTGAAAATTTTTATTTAAGTCATTGAGTTGTTAAAATCACTATTGTATAACCTATATTCGAACTGTCTATACCAATCAAAAGCTCTTCTTTTGCTTCTCTTCTATAGTTCAGTTTTCTTTTACATGAAACAATTTTGAACGTCATGAATCTGCGAACCAAAATCTAAATAATTTTCTTTTTTTTTTTATCTCGGACATTGACCAATAGATCAACTTGGATATAAGATATATTCTTCTACTTGTAGATAAATACTGAATCATCGTACCGAAAGTCGAATTGTTGTTTGAAGCTCACTAGTTAGACTATTTAAAAGAATTTAATAGTCCAATGACTTAAATAAAAATTTTCGCTTTTAAATAGTTCAATGATCATTTTATAATTTTTTGAAGTTAAGTAGCCAAAATGTAAACTTATTAATAGTTTAATGACCTTGAATATAATTTATTCTGAATTAATTAATTAATAATTTTTTATAATTAATAATATATATATATTAGTCAATTTTTTGGTAGTAATACATTACCAACCGTCATCAACTTTAATAAAATAACAAACAGTCATTAAACTTTAAAAAAATAATAAAACAAATATTAAAAAATTAATCACTCATTAGCATTTTATGTTATTAACGGGACAGGTGACGGGTAAGAGACAAGCAGAAACAAAAAGTAAGGGAATATTGAAATTTGGGAAAGGGTTCTAGAAGATTGTTCAAGCTGTTGAAAACATCATCCATGGCAGCGACGGTCATCTTTCCTCTGCTTTTGTTTCCATTGAAGCACCAAAGGGTTGTCTCAAGTTCTTGCTCTTTCATTGCTCTTATCATTCTTCCCCTACTGCTATTGCCTATTAAAATTGAGATGAGGAAAGGGAGGAGTTTAGCTCCTTGCGGCGGCGGAGGAGGAGAAGGTGTCATTTGAGGTGGTGGGTTGTCATTTTGAGAAGTAACACGAGTAAGGAAAAGTAAAGGGTTTCTTTGCTTGAGAAGAGGGGGAAAAAAGAGAGAATTGAAAGGGAATCAAAGGGCAATGAATGAGAAAGATGACAGGAAAATAGACGACGTGAACAATTTGGATATAGGTTTATAGCGGAAATGGAGAGAAACATTGGGATTAAGTTAGAAAGGAGTGGTGGTGGCAGCGGTGATGAAAAAGCAATGGAGGGCTAAACTCTCTATTGATTGAATGCCGGAAAAATCAACCGAGAAAATGAAAGAGAAAATTTAAATCAATAGTGGGTATCTCCATTTCTTCTCTTATGTTTCTTCCAACATCTAGGATTCTTAAATTAAGTTTCTACTATGGCTAGTTAACATCTAACTTGGGTTAACGTGATCTGTAACAAAAAATAATTACTAATAATATATTAGAGCCAATTAATGCAGTTATAAAAATTCATTAACATAACACGTACGTCACATAATCAATTTTGGATTAATCAATTGATTGGCATTTTAAGTATAATTGATAATAAATTTATATTTCTTAATTTCTAAGTTGAAATAATTTCAAGATTAATTTTACTCTAGTTATTTTGAATTAGCAATTCAAATAATCATGTCCAAACTTGTGATCTGGCTTTTTTGAGGCCTAATTGATTCGGATACTAGGCACCAGTCAAGAGCAGAAGCTTCGATTTGATTTGAATCCGTGTTAGAACTGTTCCCACGCACATTTATTCCAAGGATTTGGCGATTTTCTTGAAATAGCTTATATTTCTCTGATTTTCTCGATGACAAGTGTTTATACTATATTCTCTGATTTATTTTTCTTTGAGCTTAAAAACTTTCTTAATTACAGATTATTGGAAATCTTTCACATCCAAGAAAAATAGTTTACGAAGAACAGAGAATATAGGTAAATATGCAAATTCCATTCAAAGAGAAACCATACATAGATGCAACCGGTAAACAAAGACTAGAAATTATTTAAAAGGCCATCAAAGGGCACAATCCTTCACGTAAAACCAGAAAACCCACATTAAGGAAGACCTTAAGGCTTAGAACCCACCACGAAGACGAAGAACAAGGTGAAGAGTGGACTCCTTTTGAATATTGTAATCAGCCAAAGTCCTTCCATCTTCCAGCTGTTTCCCAGCAAAAATCAACCTTTGCTGATCTGGTGGAATTCCTTCTTTGTCCTGAATCTTCGCTTTCACGTTATCAATCGTATCCGAGCTCTCCACTTCTAAAGTAATGGTCTTACCGGTCAAAGTCTTGACGAAGATCTGCATCCCACCTCGAAGACGTAGAACCAGATGAAGAGTCGATTCCTTCTGGATATTGTAATCGGCTAAAGTCCGCCCGTCCTCGAGTTGCTTTCCGGCGAAGATGAGACGTTGCTGGTCTGGCGGGATGCCTTCCTTGTCTTGGATTTTGGCTTTCACGTTGTCGATCGTGTCAGAGCTCTCGACCTCGAGAGTGATCGTCTTTCCGGTAAGCGTCTTAACGAAGATTTGCATCCCGCCGCGCAAACGAAGGACAAGGTGGAGAGTTGACTCCTTCTGGATGTTGTAGTCGGCCAAGGTACGGCCGTCTTCGAGTTGTTTTCCGGCAAAGATGAGACGTTGCTGGTCTGGGGGGATGCCTTCCTTGTCTTGGATCTTCGCTTTAACGTTGTCGATCGTGTCGGAGCTCTCGACCTCGAGAGTGATTGTCTTGCCAGTCAAGGTTTTCACGAAGATTTGCATCCCACCGCGCAGACGGAGGACGAGGTGGAGAGTTGACTCCTTTTGGATGTTGTAATCGGCCAAGGTCCGGCCGTCTTCGAGCTGTTTTCCGGCGAAGATCAGACGCTGCTGGTCTGGAGGGATGCCTTCCTTATCTTGGATTTTGGCCTTCACGTTGTCGATCGTATCGGAGCTCTCGACCTCGAGAGTGATCGTCTTGCCGGTTAGAGTCTTAACGAAGATCTGCATCTTGTTTGGCTAAATAGAAAATCGAGAAAGGAAACTTCAATATACAAAGCAAACAAATTGCTTGAGATGGAAAATTAGGCAAGCGGTGGGCTTCCTTTATAGGAAAACTTCGAAAATGACAAACGAATAAAAATTTGACACGTAAGGAGGGGTGACGTTTGATGTTATTGGACACGGTAACGGTTACTTAATCCATTGGGCATAGGGAATAGGAATCTAATAATGATAAGGTTAGGTGGTGGGTCTCACTGCCGTTAGTTATTCCGTTTAAAGGTGTTTGGTTTAAAAAATTAAAGTGAAAGAAAGAAAAGGGAAGGAGACGTCGTCATTGACGGAAAGTTGCTCGTTAAAGTAAAGTGGGCCCATGTGTCTTTGTCATTCGGCCCACATGGATTTAATTTTCTCTGCAAGTTGCGGGGTTGGTGCTTGGTGGTGGACTGACTTTACCATGCTTCCAAGAAGTTTTTTTATGGAAATAATAAATAAATTTTTAATATTTGAAATAATAAATGGTAATTTTGGGGCTTTTTCTTGAATGGGCTCATGAAGCTAATTGAAATGGGCGAATGGTGATTCTGAGGTAGACGATGCCCATTTCTTGTTGCTAATGGGTTGTGCTTTAAAATAAGATCAGGGGAGGATTGAAATGAAAAAAATTAAATTTTATATGTTTTTTTGGGATAAACATCAAATTTTATATTAATGTGTAATTTGATACATGAATTTTGATTTAGTGTAATCATACACATGATTTAGTGATTTCTGAAAATTGAGTAAAATCAAAATTTCATTTATAAAATCACACAAAATCAACGTCTTTATGTATGTATACGATAGTATTCATAAATTTTAGTTATCGTGTATATATGAGTATCCGACTATTCATAAGCGGAAGATGGTGTAGGATCATTTTTCCTAATTTGGTATCTAAATTTGACACTTTTTTTGTAATATAATACTCGTGTTAGTTTTTGGACTAATGTGGTACCTATATTTGACAAAAGTTCTTCATGAATTTTGGTACAGGAAGATAGTAATGCTTAATTCTGATTTTAGAGTTAATTTGATGAAAATTTATATTAATTAACTAATAATATTAGCATTTGATTTTCATCAAATTTACCCTCAAACCTAAATTAATTCAGGTCTATCGAATTGTATTTGATAAATTAAACACAAAATTAAACAAATTTACAATTAGCACTAAATTTATTCTATTAACAAAATCATAAAAAATTCAAACCTAATAGTATTAACAATCAATGTTTATCAAATCTTAAAACCCAACTATTAAACACTAAAAAGTTAACACAGTTACATTTGAATACCAAAATATATCACGATTATCAAATACAAGTATCAGATTGGACAAAAAAATAACCTAAATACCGCATTAAAAAAATGTCGAAATTATATATTAATCCTATATAATATAATATTTAGATTCTATTCGTCCTTTCTTTAAAAGGTAAATTTATCTTTACCTTTCTCATCATAATCCCAATTGGATAAAACCCTAATCATCCACCTTATATCTTTAATTTTGTATATATATATTGCTTCATAACAAAAATCATATGGTTTCCTTTTACAAATTTAAAAAAAAAAAAGCCAAAATAAAGGGGTAAAACTATTGATAACAAAAATATAAAATTTTGTAAAGAAAACCCAAGTATTATCATCTTTTCAAAATCATCCTAATTATCACTAAACTAGTTTAAAATTAACACTGGAAAAAGAAAAAGAAAGAAAAAAAAAACATTTCATGATCCACCAGTAACACTACCATTAAAGATTTCAATGGTGTCACCTTGTCCAACTTGATGCCACCTAAACGACCGATCATCGTCCATAACATTTTGTTTATAAATAAAGAAATACCCTTCTTGTGGTAATTGAAAATGGAGTCTCTGGTGCAACTTTTGCAGTTCTTTTCTCAGTTCACTCACATTATCTGTCGCATTCACTTCCACCGGTATCTTCTTCGTCCCACACTTTGGCAAAACCAACAGCTTCAGTTTCTTCGCCGCCGTCGGAGTCCCCGCCGCTGTACCCGCAGACCCGGTACCGGACCCGGTCGGGGATGGCTTTATATTAACATCAACATCACTATTCTCCGCCAGTTCACATTCCCGTGACGATAGGCTGTCAACGGGAACCGGGTCCATTTGGCCATGGATCTTCTCTTTTAATCGTAAAGGGTTGTCGTTTACGTCCGTTTCTGAAGGAACAACGGTATTCGACGAAGGGGTATTGCTGTTAAGCTGTATCTTCTTGGCCGGCGAAGGAAGTTGATGGTCGGCGGCGGCGGCATTGGGTTGGGGTTGTTTAGTACTGTTACTTGTATCGGAATCAGAAGAAACCAAGAGTTGGATACGGGAATTTTGAAGGATTTCACAGTACTCAACGTCACGATCATCTTGAAGGACATGGCCATTAAAGATTAGGGTTTGGTGAGGGATAGGGATACCATGGTATTTATGAATCTTTTCTTTGATTTCAAGAACAGTATCAAAGAAACCAACTTCAATGGAAAATGGTTTGCCTTTTTGGGTTTCAAAGATGACATCCATTTGAAAAGATTGAAGAAAAGAATGGTTTGGCGGTGAGAGTGGATTTAGAGAGAAAGTTGATTGTAAAATGCGAGTAATGTGGTGTTTGTTAACAGCTAATATCCGATATATTGCAACTGTGAGGCCGATTTTGCTGCAGATTTTTTGTTTTTATTTTCTTCTTCTGCTCTGGATTTCTTTCTTTTTTTGAAGATTTTGAGGGTGGAATTTATGTGATATAAATGCTCTTTAAAAGGTTCGGATTTTGTTCTTGTAAGTTCATGATGCATGCATGCATTTACAATTGGCGGAGTTTTTTTGTTTTTTATTCCTTTCACTGGTTTTGTAAGAGTTAGGGTTAATTCTGTTAAACGTCCTTAAACTATGCTTTATATTATAATTGGGTCCTCAACTTTAAAGTCATTTAATTGAATCTTCAAATTTCCGCCAACTCATGGAGTATATTTGTGAATAAAATTGAAAAGAATGAGAAATTGGATTCTAAATTTTATTGATATATCTTTATTTTTAACTCAATTTATCAACATTTTTACCCTTTATTTATTTATTTTATTAGAAAAAAGGATGATCTATAATAATTTGTCATCGACCATAAATTTTACAAAAATGAATTTTATTAGGAATACTATATATAATCATTTGTTTTTACTTTAAAGAAAAGCATTTGCTTTCAAGAGAAATAATCAAGAAACTTTTAGGCCATATCTTACAAATTGTAAATTTTGATAAACAAGAATATTTTATATAATATTATATGTTTTTGAAATTTCATTTTTATATAATATTTTAAAGGTAATTTCACTAATTTAAACGTTATATGCTTTATATTATAAAAAAATTTAAAAATAAAATTCGACTTAATTAAATAATTACAATTTTTAATTTGTAAATAAAAACCCAACTAACCGAACCAAAACCAAATGAAACTACAGTTTTCAATTTTCTTGGTTTTTGTTTAGCCCTACACCATACAAAATCCATATGTGCAAAAATCTAAAAGAAATCAACAATGAAGATAATGATTCATTTGAACAGCACTACAGTTGAACTTATCGAGGCCAAACTTGACCATAAACATCCTTCTTACTGTATCGCCGGTCCCATGACCATGGAATATCTGCACAGTAAATGTCCATATATATACAAGTTAAATAAACTACAAAATGCAGTTTATAAAGATTGAAGGTGATGGTGGCATGAGATAAAAACTGTAGGAACCTTGGGATGAATATGGTTCAGGAGGGAGTTCGTATGGTACAGGCAATTGAATTACTTCGGATGTCTTGGTTCCTTGCCAAGCAAGTGTAACTAGCTTGGTCATTGCTGGTACGGGATTTCCGGGTGAGTTTGATTTACCGGTACCCTGATTTAGATAACAATGGTAATGGTTAAAAGCCATTTTGTTTATCGCATGATGTTCCTGGTGAAATTTAGGTATTTTTACCTTTGATGAACCTCCCTTATCAGTGCAGGAAAATTCACGACTGGGACCGTCTACTTTGATACGAGATGGTAAAAATAGCACACCCAGCTAGATGGATATTTACAGAAAACATAGTGTCAATACTGTCAGCACAAACGAGTGGAGGGTTCAAATTATGAGAAGATTATAGACATTCGGTCAGATGTATGCACCTCGTAAGAACGGATCATCAACTGAGAATTGTTCTTCTGTAAGGCTCCCCAGGCAGCTTTGCTAAGATTTGCTGAAGTTAGTAAGAACCAACTGCATGCATGAAGAAAGTTTCAGAAATCCGGATGAGAAAAGGGAGCTACATCCCAGTTTTCTTTTCTCTTCTTTTTTTTTGTGGTTAAAAGGTGTAGCAGAGGAAATACGAATCTTGAAAAATAAATGCTTTTACAAGCATGATAGGTAGGGCTTGAATGAATTCTTACGCCAGATTTTGTCCCTTGTAGCGTGTATATGTCTTGATATGCGGCATTGCACGACTGAAACACCAAGAAAAATAGGATCTTAAGAATCAACTCTAAGAACTCGTATTTATAGCTTAATCTTTCGCAAAGGATGAAATAGGCATACCAGCGCCCGGTATGGCTTGCCTTCCACTTTGCCCAATACTTCTTCAAGAATCCTTTTTCGACATTCTTAAGTGGACTCGGAATTGCATTTCCAGCTGCATAGCCCTAGAAAACAAGGTAGAATAACAAAATATAACAGAAACCCGATGAGAAATAGTACCAAAATCAAGCCAGAGTGAATTGGTTCAACACCAAATTAATAATATGCTTTTAAAAAGCGAGTAGTTTTAGCTTATGTTTAGAACTAACAATAGTTGGTGGAAGACCATGCACTTCCGTATATAAATGGCTAATAGGAAAAACAGACTTGATAGTACCTCTAAGGAGCATCTGACATCTTCAACGGTGGGCCATATTATTAATGACTCCCCTAAACCGAGGGGTGTTTTATCTTCTGAATAGCCTGATGACATTGACGATGCTAGCTCAGCCATCCATTTCTCGTCCAATGAACCGAGGGAGGAGAACTGCAGTATGTCGAACAAGAAAAAAATATTATCAACGAAAGCAAAATATATACGACTAGTTCTTCTCTTAATCTATATGGTGAAGAACCCACACACACGAGAGGACATATAGAAAATTAATTCACCCGAAACCACTGCATGACTCGACATAACAGAACTCCAACAACAATACCTGATAAACTAGAGGAGATCTCCGAAACTCTTTATCAAAAACACAGTCTTGGAGAACAGTTCGCAGCTTCATATGGCCCCATTTTTTCAGATTGGAACCCGTATGATATCCAGGGACAGATGCAATTAATCGAACCTAAAAAATTATAAAAGAGTTTATATGGTCCCATGTAATTATGAGATGGAAACAAAATTGGTTATATATGTAACGGAATTAGTTGAACAGACAAAATTATACCTTTGACTCACTGTAATCAAACTTCTTGAAGAAGGCGGAATTGATGTTGAAGTTTCCCAGAGATGGTAAATTAGCAGTGAACTCGGGCCACTATGAAAATTCGAGAAAAGAAAGGCATTATTATATGATAATACCCTGACAACTGCCTACCAATCTACTCAAACTTGATTAGTAACGCAAAATCGTATTTAGATCCACATATTGTACGAAAATTTGGTACCTTCAATGTGCTGAGATAGTCAACCAAGTCATTTTCAAATCCACATCCTTTCGTAGAGTTACTTTGATCTTTCCAAGGGAAATCTTGCATCCATAAACCTTGACTTTTATTATTCCAGTCAACGTATATTAAGTTCGCTGTATGAACAATAACTCTCACTCCTTGAGGATACACAAGGAGAATTGCCTTCGAATGGTGTGTCCCAAATGAAATAGGTATCGGGGGCTTGTGCAGAATCCAATTGGTAGGCTTGCTTCTCTATATAAGGGGCAGCAAATAACATGAAAATCCACAAGCCGTATAACTCGAGCTAAAATAATATATTTAGACCCTTAGCTGACCTTCATAAGATCCAGCCTGCTATCACCTTCTCCATGAATAACCAATACATTGGGAATTTTTGCAAGTTTCGGACATGCTACAAAAGGACGACATGAAAGCCGTATAAAACAGATAAGCTAAAAAAAAAAAGAAAAAAAGGCTCATATTCAAACAAGAACTACACCAAAGTCGAATTCACCTGATATTAACCAATCAATATCTACCATATAATTTGAGAGGACCGCGAGTAGAACATCACCCTAACAATGTAATAAACAATCAAGCAGCAACATATGAAGTTAAAATAGGCTATGCATAACATGAATCACTAATATTACACAACCTCAATCGCATCCCCTATAGAAACAGAATTAGTATTTGCCCATGTTGGCAAGCCTTGAACTTTCAATAATCGAAATGTATGCGGTAACTTATCATTTGAAACGTGAAAACCCCGAATCGCCTCGACACAGTTTTGCTCTTTATTACTGTCTTTGTCCTCTGCCTGTCAAGTAAAAACCATAAAAATTAAAGCTTTTAAAGAAAAAAATAAGCAAAAAACTTTCAAATTTAATTAATACCTTCAATTTGTCAGCTGAAGTTTCTTCATTTTTGGGACCTTGATTTCGTATTTTCTTTCCAGAAAGTTTCGGGCTTTGTTCATTGCTATTAGCTTCATTAAAATTTCTCTTTTTTTCACCAGTTGAAGCTGATACATATTTGAACAAGTGATTACCTGGAATCAGCTCTATGATATCACCATTGTTAATAGCTGTTTTCTCGCGGGAAACGAGCTTCTTCCTCACCTCGCCGGACCTAATGATCACTGGGTTAGTCCCTTCCTACAAAAATCCCACTAATTGATGAAAAACAGAGAGTGAGAAGGAAAAAGAGGAATAAATTAGTTAAGATAACGGAGTTTTTACGACGAGTAAATCGGCGGAGCCGTCAGGGAAGGTGGTTAAAGCAATGTGTTTGCGGCTGAGTCTCTTATCGGGAACGGAAACATCGTTCCGGCCGATGAAATTAGGGCCGTGAAAGAGGGGGAGCTTAGGGAGTGAAGCCACCTCTTCGAGATTCTTATTTACAGCAACCAAGTATCCAATCTGTTAAACAAAAAAAATTAACCATGAAATTTGAAAGAAAATTTTGAAAAAAAAAGAGGGAAAAGACAGAATCATTTCAAAGGGAATTGACCTGAGATCGAGGCATGGGTGAAGAAGTGGCGTTTGGTGCATGAAAGTGGAAAAGAAGGTAAACAGAGAAACAGACGCAGTATTTTGGAGAGGGAGGGTGGTATGGTTTCGCCTTTTGGGATTTATTTGAGTTTTAAATAAATTAAATTTTGAAGCAGGGACTGCGGTGCCGTGCATGTAAATTGATTTAGGTTGGATTTAGGTGGTGGATTGAGAGCGGTGTATTTAGTTTGATTTTTGTTTCAGGTTATGATATTATTATAGTATTTAATTTTACCGTCACAGGTAAATGTATTGCCCATCCAATATTTACATATTAATAATAATATATTTTTATGTTAAGAGTTAGATTATATTTTATTTAAAAAATATAAATTAATCTATTTACGATAGTAAAGAAAATATATTAGTATAGAAAGATCAAAATTTAATGGGAGAAATAGATAAAATTTTTAATGAAATAATTAATTTACTCTTTAATTTAACATGCATAAATTAATTTACTTATTTTAAATAAATAAAAAAGACAAAATTTAACCAATTTCTAATACAGAAGCTGCAATCATACATTACACATCTACACTATATTCATTATGCTAAATAATATAAATAATCCACAATTATAATCGTGTATCGTGTATATTTGGATCACATATAGTATATAAAATGATGTAAATGATCTACAATCATATATTACCACGAACAATCCACAAATACAATAGCATACGGCAGGGGCGTTCTGGTTGATGGAGGGTTCCAATTCAGAAGATCGATGGTGTTTGAGATCAGCGATAGATCGATGATAATTTGAAATAATTTGAAAAAAAGAATTTCACGATTTAAGGTAAAACGGTGAATGAAAATCAATAGTGAACAATGATCTAACTTAATAACTTAAATTAACAACTTAAACCGAGTTAGGATTCGAAGAAAAAAATGTTTTTCCATTTCAATTGCTTTGCTCGATTGAGTTATTCACCAAATTAATTTGGATTTAAAAATAAAGTAAGTTGTACTTTTTCTTAGTATTTTTTTCATTTCTATTTTTTCATTTCGATTATAATTGTTAGTAACATTAAATATCGCATAAGTACATAATCTTAAATACAATTGAAGAAATCATATATGTGAAAAACTTTTATTTTCTTTTTACCTTTCATGTTTGTTTTATGGTTCATGGTTTATGTTTAAAGTTTGTGACTATCTCTTCTTAACAATGTTGTCTCTAGCACTCAAAACTGTGTTCTTTTCTTATGAGTACAATGTGTTTTATTATTGCACCCAATATGCATGATTGGACAAACGCACATTTAGTTCTGTAACCTGCCACAACTGCCGAGCTGCAGTCCGACAATATAAATGGGCAGTGACAATGAATGATTAAGTTCAAATAAGTGATTAAAGACCTCGAGTCATTTACTAACTTAAGCATCAGAACATTCCCACTCTTCGAAGATCAAACTCGGATGTCCAAACATTTTTCAACTTTAGCATGAACGTGACAACTTTCTAAACTCATCGATTTTCATCTCTAGAAAAAGAAATCAGTATCACAAACGAGTAACTCAAACAATTTATCATCAGTGATACGAGTTAGCATGATTTCATATATGAATATAGCTGATCAGCAATTACTAGAACATCAACACAGCTATCTAAAACTATAACTTCGTATTTAGAAATATAAAAGATTATGCTAGAGTACCCTTGCTAGAAGAATTAGATTCGGATGCTTTCCTCATCAAAATTTGGTGATCAGCAATAACTGTCTTCTCTTCTTTCTAGTATAAATAAAATCAAAATCACCTTATGAGTAAAAAGGGTTTTTTTTTTTCCTTGAATGTAGAAGTTTCCGTGAACAATCTCGAGCAAGCAATGTGATAGAGCTTTCCTATCTTCTGCGTTTATGCTCTTTCCGCATTTCTGATAAGTAGCTATCTAAGTTGGACTTTATCCATAACCGTCTCTGGAGAAGGTCCTCCTTTGTTGATTCATCTAATAAACACAAATAATAAGATTTGATTAAAATACGAGTTTAAGGGGAATGGATGAAACCCGCATTCATCTAATTAGTATAAGAGTAAAAAATTACTAATCACTATGTTGATCAGCACATATGACTGTACGAGTATATGACTACCTTGATAAGTCATTCACTAATTCTACGGTTCTATCATCTCTCAAACCTCGTTTAAATGCCTAAAAGGGTGTGTTGCCTTTATGGAAAATGGAGGAACTTAAGCATAATTACCAATGTTTAGCCACGCATCAAGAGGCACTCTGAGGGAGTTTCTCGTCAGGTAAGCTGCGTCTTCCCAAGAATATGGAGCTTGTTTGACTTTGTATCTCCAGAACCAACAGCCATACCACAACAATAGCTGGAGAGACAGAAATTTAGCCAGTAACCAATTTCAGTTTAAAAACTAGGGTTGAAGTTTTTAGCTAATATAAGAACAGCGAGACCAAACACTCAGCTATAACCAACATATTTGGTATTCACAAAATTACTAATCTTAACCCAAAATTGCAGCTATTTTAGCTTAATAGCCGTTATCCTAACCTTGCCAATAGTGTAAGGGAGGAGAATGAAACGGACACCAACTAATTCCCAGATGGATGGCTTTTCAGCTCCCTTAATGTCCAGCTCAAGTTCATTGCTGAGATCTTCCTCCTTTTTCCTACAATGAAAATATGGTAATTTCTATTAAAAAACAAAACAAAGTGTTATATGCCGTTGCTCAATGTGTTTTTAATGTAAACAAAACCACATCACTCTATATATGATTAATGTAAACAAAACCACACTACTGTATATGTGCCTAATGATATATACTTGACAATTTGCCTGTTACTCTTCTTCTTATTTGTAGTTCCTCCACTGCGTTCAAGTTCTAACGCCCGCAGTCTGTTTTTGTAAGCAGGTGTCTTCTTCACCATATCTACAGCCTGAATCCAGAAAAGGGAAAGCAGGGGAAAAAAAAAGGGGGTCAAATGTGTAACATGTTAACTACTGAGACGTTACAGTGTGAAAAGTTCAATCTTATAAGTCTATCTACCAATATTAAGCACGTCCAAAGTCGACCAATTACGATTGACATTCAGAAATGCCAATATTTAGATAATACTCGACGGTAACTCACCTGATTATACCTTGTCAACCGATTGAAATATTGAAACACCGAAAGAATCAGCAGAACACCAACAAGGACAGCACGAGTATCCTAGAAAGCATGCATATAGAATTGTAACAAACAAGTAAATCCAAAACCCCTACTCCAAACCAGAAAGAATATTTAGTAATCACAGATATAATAAAATAATCCTCACCGTTTTGTGACCATAATATGCACGATAGTAACGAGCTGTATTGTAAAACACCTAAAACGAACAGAAATTAGATGATTAATTATACAGAGTAATGTACAAGGTCAACTGTATTGAAATCAAATGATCCATGATAGTAACAACAGTGACAGAGCTAAACGAAAACATAGTTTACATATTACATATCATAATATATTTCATAAAATGCCTTAAAACAAAAACTTAAAATTCACCTCCTCTGGATGTGCAATTGCATAATCATACTGCTCCCTTGTGGCTTCATCTTTCAGAATCTGCAACCAAAAAATCATTACTTTTAATCACTAGCTTTCACAGTACTGATAAGAAAAATCTCAAATTCAATGTAATGCACAAATTGAAAGACAAGGGAATGTAATTTACCTCATACGCATTGGCAATTTTCACAAACAGCTTTCTAGATTCCGGATCTGGATTCTTATCCGGATGACTAAAAGAAAAATTAATAAAAATTCTAGTTTAAGATACAATTAAATCAAGAAAGAGATCGAAGATTTTTGAAAAAGGAAAGAAGAAAAAAAACTCACTATTTCAAGGAGAGCTTATAATAAGCTTTCTTGATCTCCGAGGCATTAGCAGATTGAGAAACCCTGTAAAATATAAACTCAAAGTTAAAATAAAAGAAAAAATGAACGGAGAGAGATCAATTCGAAGTGAGGGAGCTGACCCTAGGAGATCATAACAATCGTCTTCGTCGCAGTAAATGGCAATCGACGGTGAGATATAGAGAGATAAAAAGAGCGTCAATACGAGCGCGCACCACCGTATAGTTGCCGGTGGCGCCATCTTTGATTTTCCCTTCTATGGTTTTCCTTCGAAATGGCTTCGGTTGTTGTTGTTGTTGTATAGATGGAATCAGGTTTCTTTTGCTGTAACTTAAAAATATACACCGCTTGATCTATTTGACTACAAAAGTCAACGTATTTACTGATTCAAACTTCGGGCTGGGCTGGATGTCCATCAGATGCTGGGCCTTCTCATGGTTTACATGAGTAGGCTTAATTCACCGGGCCTTCTCATAGTTCGTATCTTTTTTTTAACATGAGCCCACTTTTCTTTTGAGGGTTAATTCCATCAAAGGTCCTTGAACTATAGCCCAATTTTAAATTTGTTCCTAGACTGAAAAATGTTTTAATTAAGAAATCAACATATCAATGTTGTACCAATCATGTCCTTTCACCAGCCTAGCCTTTTTTTTTTGAGGAAAAAAACATGGATAAAATTATAAATATATATATACTTATCATATAAATAACTTAAATGCAAGTTTGAATTAGAAATGAGCATATTTAAAACAAATTGATAAAATTATAAATTTGTGTGTATTTACCACATGAACAACTTAAATAATGCGTATTTAAAAAAAATTGTGTTAGAAAAGCTTAAGAGGATTCTTTCTTTCTTTTTTTGCCAAACGTGATAGATCTAAATTGTCCTTACGATAAATACATGTATGTACAATTTGATTTACATGTTTTAAATATATTCCACGTTGTATTTAAATTACCATTTAATGCCAAAATTAACATGTAAGCTAACAAAAGGGCCTAATTAATATTATATTAATACGTCGAAGATTCAACTAAAACGTTAATTTATACTTTTTTGTCCTTTCCAATATTATTGAAACTTTTTTTTTCTTTCCAAAGGACTAAACTATACTATAGAATGATATAAGCATGAAATTACTTTGAATAAATATGGTTTAATTCATAAATTTAATTTTAGTTTAATTAGTATTGGTATTATTATAATAAAATTTGAAGGACGGTTATTTAAACACGCTTAAGTACGTAATATCTTTTATTTTAAAAGGCATAATATTGTTGTTTCGTGGATGTATAGTGAGCATCGCATTTAGAGTTTGTGTTGTTTCAAGTTTAAATAATTTAAGATTCGATTTATTAGGATTTGTCAATCGATTTTTAGTTAAGCCATTTCAAATTTAAATTCTTTTGACTTTGAATTATTTTTATTTAAGTATGGATTGTTGAAGTTTAAATTTAAATTAATTGAATTGAGTTTTTTAATTTAAGTAAAATTGTGTTAGGATGGAGTTTTTTTTTTCTAAGTTGGAAAATAGGATAAAAATTCAAATTATAGATTTTTGAATAGACTAAAACTATTTTTAAATAAAAAATATTATGGAAATTTTGAAGAAATAGTGGTCAAAGGCAGGCTATATCGGGATTGCCCGCTAGCTTTGCGCATGATAATAGGACAAAGTTTACCGAAGGGTTTTTAACCTAAATAATATTTAAAAAAATATATTGAAATAGCATATTCCAAAAATTATGTACTAAAATGGCACATTGAAAGGGGTAGAGAGTGGTGCTTAGGCGGCACCATCCTGGATTCTGACATAATTTAGTTTAATATATATATATAATATTTTAGTAGTGGTGCCAAAGTGATAGGCAACACCAGTGACCCCTATCTGATAGGCGACACTGATGGTGCCTATCTGATAGGCGGCACACCTAGCATTTCTCCCCCCACTCCCCCATTTGGCTCAATTTTAAAGTATCATTAAAAAAAACAGAACAAGAGAGACAGAATTGATACTTTAAAATTGAGCCGAATGGGGGAGTGAGGATGGGGGAAAATACTAGGTGTGCCACCTATCAAATAGGGGTCACTGGTGCCACCTATCAGATAGGCACCATACCCCATTATGTCAGAATCCAGGGTGGTGCTGCCTATGCACCACCCTCCACCCCTTTGAATGTACCATTTTGGTACATAATTTTTGGAACATCTCAGTTCAGTATATATATTAATATTATTTAGGTAAAAAAACCCTTTACCGAAACTTAGCATTGATGAGTTAATCATTAGTGTTTGAGCTTTTTAGACGTTTATCATGTTTCTCAATCACAATAAATTTTTTACTTTGTTTCCACATATTTTCATTTTTTCTAAATATGAGAGTCTATTTTGTATAGACACTACATTCATTAGGCCATTTTCTCCAACTTTAATTTTGTTTATGTACCTAAATCAACAAATTTTGCATCAATTGAGTTTGGGTTTTAGATTCTTTTTATCTTTTTAGATCAAATCAATTTCAGATTTATATTATTTTGAGTCAAATTATTTATGTTTAACCCTTAAATAATTCCGATTTTGAATAGTTTTAATTGGGATCCCAAATGGAGGCAAATGCACATGAGATGTTGAGCAGGTCGGCATGGGTGAATGGCCAAACAACCGCGTGCTGGAAATATTAAAATTCAAAAGGATTTAGAGAGGGACTCTTAATGATTAAGTGGGAATACAATGAATAAAAATAGGGACCAACAGTGGGCACTATCCCACCACTCAATCATTGAACCTACTAGACTCGTCAATCCTCCATGTGGATAATAATGGAGGCAACAAAGTCACCTGCTCTTTTTTTCTCCCCGACAGTGTGTTTAATTGGTTGCAGATTTTTTCGTTTTGGTCTTTTGGAAAAAGATCCACTTCCTAATAAATTTCTACGTGTTTCAGGCTGGCTGGTTAGCTCATTGGTATTGACAGGACGTGAAACTTTTTGATGGCCCATTTGTAAGAAACTATAACTGTGCTGCTCTTCCTGGATGGTGGCTGGTCAACCACACTGGGCGGCTAGCTGGGAATTATCGACACTGATCCTCCACTATTTCACTGTCGGCTGTGATCGAGTCAAGGTTAAAGGGAAACAACTTTTTAAAATAGCATATGCATATAATTTGTGTATGAGCTATGATAAAATATCTAGTAGCACTAAGGCATGCAAGTAGGCATTAGTGAGATCTGTTTGGATATTTTCCCATTCAATCTGGCAACAATTTGGTGTCTGGATAAACACGAGTGTGTTGAGTTTAGCTGAAACTTTTAGAGCTTTTTAAGTTCAGTGAATAAAAATTGTATGAAACAGAGACACATGTCATCCTATATTTTTTTAATTATTTATTCAACAATTTTTTATGTTATTGATATATAATTTTGATATTTTTTTACCCTTAATTTTTAATTTAAACTCAAAACCCCAAATAAAAAATCTTAAATCCTAAATCACAACCCTAAAAACTAACCTTAACTCTAAAATTGGTTCAAAGGTTCAGGGCTTGGATTTATGATTTATAATTTAGAGTTCTAGGTTTATAGTTTAGGGTTTAAGGTTTGAGGTTCGGAGTTTAGAGTAAAAAAAATTGCTAAAATTATGTATCAATGACATAGAAAATTTGTTGAAATGTTATTAAATAATTAGAAAATGATACAAAATAATATGACACCCCTGTTTCATACTATCATTTTCGGTGGATTGAGTACAAATTTTACCATAGCTTTATTTCTTTCCCAAGTTAATTAAATATAATTTCCAAGTAGATAGTTTAAAAATTCATCCAAGTTTTTTCCCATCCCAATTTCGTAATTATTTAAGTTTTTATATTATTTTTATTATCTTAAACACTAAATCTAAATATTATAATATACAAATTATTATTACAAAATTTTAAAAAAAAACATACACTAAAACTATCTTAATTTATCCATATATCTTAAACACAAGATTTGATCTTTAAGACAAAAATATAATCTTAAAAGTTATATTTAAAAATTAACAATAATCTAAAATATAAACATATATCTTTTATAAAAAATATTATAAAAAATAAATAAAAACGTATCTTAATAATTATAACACTTTTTTCCTAAAATTCCACTACAAATAAACTTCCTCCCAAAAATTCTAACACTAAACACACACACACACAAATAAAACTAACACACTTTCTTTCCCACCAGTGGATGATGGGGTCGGGGGACCAAACCCCCCTTTATATGGAAAGAGAAAAACATGTGAAATAGAAAAAAAAAATTGAAAAAGGAAGATATAATGTTCGGTCATGGCTCCCCCATTTTATTTTATTTTTCAGCCTTTTCTTTTATAAGGTTAATTTTTTTATTATTTTGATTGATGTTATCTAATGCATTGACGGTACCGTTAAAAAATAATTTTTACTAGTATACTCTTATTTTTCGGACATTTTGAAAAAAAAATATATGTATACTGGTGTCGCTTGACATAGTAGCGACACAAATCTTTTTTTGAATATAATATTGAGTGATGATTAAAAAGAAAATGAATTGTGCCGTTAGTGTGTCAAGCTGCACCGGACGATACTGTTCAAAACAACCCATTTTCTTAATTAATTTTTTTCAAATCTATTTTTATAATTAATTATTTTTTAATATTATTTTTATAAGAAAACCTACACAGTTGTCCTAAATTTTACCCACCCAGAATATAAACATCAAAATTTATTTTAAGCTTACCCAAAATATTCCTAATTATTTATATAAAAAATGTTAAATTAAAGATAAACAACTTGATTTTTTTTTCAATACTTACATTATAGTATTATATTATTCAACTTTTATATAATATATGTTGAAATCTAAACTTAACCTATATTTTAAATATACTTACTTTTTTTTACCTGAATTTATTTTTCACGTTTAATATTTTTATTAAACCCATTCAAATATAGTTTTATAGTGTGCATCACCATTATATAGCAGGTGGTAAGGTGAGGTTCGAGAAGCTGATCTAGGAAACTGAGTGCCCTTATCCTCTCCACCAGTCCCCTCAACTCAGTGACTCGAACAATATGGCATCACTATGAGTCCAACATATATTTCCATAGATGCAAGTTGACTTATGTTAGGTAACGATCAACAACCAAAGCCTGTTCATACCCTGTGCTAATGATCCATTAGGACTCACCGATAAAAAATTACAGTTGAAGTGATAAATAAAGTTATTGTTCATAACATTGGAGTTGAAGTTTCCATATATATATATGTATTGTGGACACACCTGAATTAAAAACCAAAGCCTGTTTATATCCAGCCCCGTAAGCCATGTTGCTTTAATTGCAACCTTTGGTATCTTCTTAACAACACAAAAGTCACTGTGTCCATTGAATAACAGTGAGGGAAAGGGATATATCTTGGTAAGTCCCATTGCTTCAAGTATTTTAAGCAATAAATCCTTCACTAGGGATCCTGATGTCGTTTTATATCAAAGCATTGCACATGGAAGCCCTCCTACAAAGAATTTCTCTGTAAAAATCACACATATATATATAATAAAAATATTCATAACCTGCATGTGAGTCTGGTTTGTGCTACGTATATTACCGACATGCTACTTTTTATATCTCAGAGACCATGGGTTTTTTTTTATGATTGGATTCAATTGGTGTAGATTCAGCCAAGTATGTATAAACGTATACCAAAATTTTCATTCACAAATATTACATGAAAAAATTCATTTGGTTCTCCTTCTTCCAAGTCTCCCCTTTATCTTTCACTCCCATTTCAAACTATATATAAATATATATATGTATATGTTTGGGACAACATGACAGTGCAGCCATTTGCATTTTCTCCGATAATCACATAAGAACGATCACAAACCACTGTTTTTGCCTAACCCAATAATTTACATCAATAATTATAATGATTGATATCTTTACTATATAGAAATATCTGTCCTTCAGTCTTCCTCAACAACACAATTTAAAGCATTCACACAGTGTCTCCCCTTCACCTATATATAGAGGTGTATATGACTACTTTATATTTGTATATATATCAGCATTAGCATCGTTTTCCTTGTAAGTATAGTTGTAATTTTCAGTAAGGATATATAGATAAGCTGATAATGTATTGATAGATGTAGACATTTACGTACAGTGACGTTCTAGTTGTTATCTGATACTTGACTTCAAATTTCGTCTTTTAATTTTCCATTTTTGTTTGTTTGTTTTATGTTCATACAGGTAAATATTATATTATAGCTCAGCACGTTTTCAACAACATGGTGGAGACTCATAACCTTATGACAAATATTAACCAGGTTAGATGAGATTATATGGGTAAAATTATTAAGAGTGGGATTATATTTTGCCCTTTTACTTGAAAAATGGTTAAATTAATCTGGGTCTTTTTATTAAAAATTAATCTTTATGAAGTGTACATGACATGTCACGTGTCATTTTTACAAAGTTAAAAGGATAGAATGCGTTTCTCCAACCTGGCAAGCTCTTAAAACAGGAAAATAATATAAATGCATGGCTGGTTAAAATTTCAGGAAAATTAATCTTTTACATATTTATTTGTCAAACGTTTATAGTATAGTAAAATAGTGATACTATATATTTATTTAGTGCCAACGTAGGAGAACGTAAATTTAATTACATTGAAGCGCATTTTTCTTTTATTTAAAAATTTTTTACTCAATAATTAATCAAAATACGGAGATATATATTTCAAAAAGTGGTGTGACATCACCTAAATATTCTTTTTCCAACTAAAAGTCAAAATTATATTCTTTTATATAAAATGAATAATGTAATTTTTAGTTTCTGAATTTGGTTTTTTTTTCCAATTTGATTCTGATTTTTTAAAAATTTATATTAGTTTTGAAACTTGACAAATTTTTTCTAATTTTGATCCTTGTGAACACATGGACTAAAATCAAGGAAAATTATTAAGTTTTAGACTAATATGAACAATAAAAAATTTAAAGACTAAATTGAAAAAAAAACGCAAGTTATGATTGGTGCTGTATCCCTGCATAAGAATCCAATAGGAAGATTTGTGCCACTTTCCCGTTGCAAATCCACGTGATGTGAGTGTGCCCAAAAAATGGAACATTGAAATGACCCAAATCGCCATCCATCAATCTATGCTAAAAAACAAAGCTTGTTGGTCATAAAGAAATTTACCAACTTCCAAATATAGTAAAAGATATAATGATAATTTAGTCCCTATGTTTATTTATTTTATTATTTTGGCCTTTAGTTTTTAAATTTTAATTAAATTATCTTATTTTAGAAGGAAAATTTATTAAATTGTTATATTTACATGTACTTTATTGTTGGATACGGATAATTTTAATAAACTGTCTTTTATGATCTTTATATGTATAATAGATAGCATGGGTCTCTTCTCTTGTACCTGTCAAATTCACTGCCATTTATTATTACTTTACATCCCCTCCATATGCATTTTAATTTAAAGTTCAAATTTATCTAAATTTTGATAAAAAAAATTTTGTTTTTGGAAATAGTTTAATTCTGAGTTTCATTGGCAGGGCGAAGTGAAAACAATCTTTTAGGAGTCGAATGAAATTTCAATTTTTTATAATTTATTTTTATAATTTTTAAAAGATTAAATCAAATTTTTATAATTTTAGAGGAGGCCAAAGTGTAATTTTATCTTTACTAATTTAATTTTTTTAATTTAATGGCTTAAATAACAATTTCATATTTTAGGGGGGTCGGAGCCCTGCCAGCCCCCTTAGATTCGCCTCTGTTGATTGATTTATTTTAGAAAAAATAAAAAAGTTATTTGACTCTTGATTTTTGTTGATTTTTTTTCTAATTTGTTGTTTATAAATTGTTTTGTGAAGAGTTAATTTTTTAATTATTTAATGATAAGGTTTAACGATATTACCCACTCGGATTAATGTTTTAAAATTTTCTAAATATGAGAAACAAATTTAATAAAATAAAATAAAATGAAAACACTAAATTCTTAATTTTACTTTTAATAAAACTTATTAATTTTCGTAAAGTAAATGAATGAAATTTCGAATTTCATCATTTTAATACATATCCATGATATGGGTGAAAAATAAAATTATGTAACAAATGTATTTATAAATAATAATTAAGTCTTTGGTTAAATAGTAAAGTATAAATGTGAAAAATTAAAGAGGTATGGGTTCAAATTATATTTTGTGTATATTTTTCTATTTTTTATATAAAAGATATTAAATGATAAAATACCTTAAAATATAAATTACTTTGAAAAAATGAGGGTATTTTCATTTTTTTAATTTAATAGATATTCGATTAACCCATGATATTAATTTAGTTAAAAGTTTTATAATAGACATATAGGAAAGTAGCATAATTACCAATATTAATTCGGTGTAATATACATGTAGTGAATATATATATATATTACAAAGCTATAATATTAGTATAAAAATATTTTGCATGATAGGTTGAATCCGTGCATTGCGAGTATAAAATTAGTATATGTCTATATCTTTATACCAAAAATATATATTCAACCATTATATTTGGTTTGAAGGTATCTATTATTTGACTATTATTGAGGCTTGTAAAGAAGCTATTTGGTTGAAGGGATCTTTAGTAAACTCAATGAAAATTTTCAAATCAATGCAGTATTTTGTAACAGTCAGAGTGTCATCTTCCTTACAAAAAATCAAATATTTCATGAGAGAACAAAACACGTTGATGTTCGGTATCATTTTGTTCATGATATTATTGCTTGTGGTGATATTGTTGTGAGCAAAATTAGTACTCATGAAAATCCTGCACATCTGATGACTAAATCACTTCCTATAACCAAGTTTGAGCATTGCTTAGACTTGATTGGTGTTCATCGTCGAAGTTAAACCCTTAAGGAATTTTATGGAAAAAGTGAAGAACTTGTTTGTTGAGAGTTCACGATGAAGAACTTGTTCATTGAGAATTCGTGTCAAGGTGGAGATTGTTAGAATTAAGGTACCCGAATAATTATTTAAATAAAATACAGTGGTAAAATAAAATAAAAATAAAATCCCTATAGAACTACACTTCTTTTGTTTTATTGTAGAATAAGATTTTTTAAACCTTATTAAGCTCCATCTATTTGATATTGATTAGAATAAGGTGTTTCAATCTTACTACACTCCTATTAGAATATGGTTTTACAAGCTTAGAAATAGACATAATCTACTCCTCTTGTAATTATTCGAATTCGACATAGTAAATTTTCTTCTCCTTTACCGGTTTTTTCCCGAAAGAGTTTCCACATAAAAATCTGTGTGTTCTTTATTTTTTATTTCTCTTTTCTTTACTATATATTATTACTACCCACATTCTATTTTTATAAGCATAATATTTTATCTTTATTGAAATCGTCATCAGTCCTTAGGCATGGATTCGGACCCACCATTCCATGAAACCTACAAGACCCTTTTTGCCGTCACTAAGCCTTTAAACAACGACTGGCTCGCGGCGGTGATGGCGGTGGAGGAACTTGAGCTTCCCTCGATTGATCTGACCTGGTTAAGCCTCGAGTCGCCGGAGAAGGAGAGGTGTAAGAATGATATAGCTAGGGCTGCTAATGAGTGGGGTTTTTTTCAAGTGGTGAACCATGGGATTTCGAGGGATGTATTGGAGAAGATGAGAGATGAGCAAGTCAAAGTGTTTAAGCAACCGTTTCAACATAAGTGTAGGGAAGACAAGTTCATGAATGTGTCGGCCGGTAGTTACAGGTGGGGAACGCCGACGGCTACTTGTTTAAGGCAACTGTCGTGGTCTGAAGCTTTTCATATCCCCATGACCGATATCTCTAGCCTTGGTGATACTTCTATTTTCAGGTATTTATGAATGAAACCCTTCTCTCTTTTTTTTTTCTTTACAATCTTGAAACTTTGCATGCATTTATATTGAACTTTGCATATGGTTCTTTTTTTTTTTTCAATTTAACATGAAAAAAATAATAATTTGTGATTTAAAAAAAAGGGTAAATACTTAAATTAAGATCTAACATTTTAGAGCTTACTTACATATGCGTCAAACCTTTTAAAATGGTCATATGAGGGTCTAACTTTTACATGACAGATGAATAAGATATTACTTAAAAATAAAATAAAATAAAATAAAAACACAATTTGAAACGTAATATACGAATTTGAGAAGCCCTTATTAGAGCACATATGTATGAAAATGTTTGATCCTTATTTGACCATTTTGAAAGATTTGTTCTTCACTTGAGTATTTTTTTAAAGGTTAAATCCTTATATGGCTATATATGTTTGAAAGGTCTGATCATTATGTGAGCAACCCCTAAAAGGTTGGGCTTCACTTTGAACATTTAACCATTAAAAAATTCACTAAACCTTTGACTAATGAATGTTTTTATTGTAATGTAAACTATTTGGATTAAGTCATAACATTTATAATAGTAGTAGGGTCAAATTAACTCAAATTAAAGTATATGAACTAAATATAGGGAGCAAAATCATTTATAATATAGCAAGTTGACATGGCATTATATTACAATAATATATTTGTCATCAAATTTAATAGCTACCATTTGATCACGACTAAAATTTTTAAATTTTAAAAGTATAAGGATTTTCATGACCACAAAGTTAAAGTATGCTACAAGTTTCCGTGCTCTTCAAATATTTAAAATTTAGTCCCTAAATTTTTTATTTTTAAGAATTTAGTCTCTTTACTTTTCAGATTTTAAAATTCAAGTCTAACTGGTAACATAGTTAAGTGTTTTTTGTTGTTAAATTCAGGTTAATTATGTCATTTTTTTTACTTAAATGGCTACCAAGTAAGTTTTTTTTTTAATTCCAAAATCTCACATCAACAAATTTAACAAAAATTTAACAGTGTTAACAATTGGACTTAAATTTTTGGAATCTTAAAAGTAGAGGGACTAAATTCTTGGAAATAAAAATATATTTTTTTTTACAGAAAAAAGGACTTATGGCATATTTTAATTTTGACCAAATTAAAATACAATGATTAAATTCAGAACTTATGCATGGTACAAGGGCTAATGACAGAATTTAACCTAAAACTTATTACCATAAAACCATTCAACGTGTCATGAGAATTTCCTTGCCTTGCAATTGCATGCATATGTTCTATTCCTCTCTTGCATGCATCAGCCAGCAGCATCGGCACCCTTCCCACGTACCAAGTCTATTGCTAGTTAAAAAGCTCTTGATTAAAATATTGTAATATTTTTCGGAAAAATGAGGATTTTAGTTTCTATATTTTTGTTTTTAGAAATTTAATTTATATATTTTTTATATTTTAAAATTCAGGTCTAACTATTCATCCATAATATTATTTTGTGTGCCTTAAATTAAGGTTAATTATACTATTATTTTTTAATTACATAGCTATTAAGTGAGAATTTGTTTTTATTTCAAAATATAACAACAATAGATTTAATAAAAAAATTAATAATGTTAATAGTTATACCTAAATTTTGAAATCTAAAAAATTGATGAACTAAATTCTTAGAAATAAAAGTACAAACACTAAATTAAAAATAGTTTATGGCATATTTGCATAATAATTTTAAAAAAAAATTGGAATCAAACAAAAGGTTAAATGATTTTAAACCAGTTAGATGCGGAATTGATACCAGTTCAATAAATTTTTTTAATTTTTATAAAACTAGTACACCGATGAACGGGTGAACTGCTCATTTCCATCATCTCTCTGGCATTTTTTACCTTTGCATGAGGCTCCTGTCAATACAGTATTACTGTTTTACTTTGGACCCAACTCTTCACAAATAAAAGCAATAATAATAAGTCTCAAACTATTATTATTTTACTCATTTAGTTTGTTCTTTTTTTAATGTGTTAAACCAGTTCATCATCCCTACACCAGTTCGCGACAGAAGTTGCCAGTCTTGCTCAAAAACTAGCCGAAATTTTAGCAGAGAAATCAGGTAAAAAATCAACGTTCTTCCAAGAAAATTCATTACCGAGCACTTGTTATCTCCGGTTGAACAGATACCCTCCATGTCCAATCCCTTTGTTCGGTCTAATGCCACACACAGACAGTGATTTCCTCACTGTACTGTACCAAGACCAAGTTGGAGGGTTACAATTAGTGAAAGATGGGAAATGGGTTGCAGTTAAACCAAACCCTGAAGCTTTGTTTATAAACATTGGAGATTTATTTCAAGCATGGAGCAATGATTGTTATAAAAGTGTACAACATTGTGCGGTTACTAATCCGACGAAAGAAAGGTTCTCGGTTGCTTATTTCTTTTGTCCATCGTATGACACCGTGATTGAGAGTTGTAGTGGCGATAAGCCTTCGGTTTATAGAAGGTTTAGCTTTAAGGAATATAGACAACAAGTACAAGAAGATGTTCAAAATTATGGTTATAAAATAGGGCTTCCAAGGTTTCTTGTATAAAAATAAATATTTGCCGAGTAAATAAGATCAGATAAAGCTTACTCGATATTATTTTCCTCAAACTCGAGACTTTTGTTAAAGACACATCGAGTTTTGCACCACTAGAAGTTAAGTTAGTATTTATAAGTTAAATTATCCTATAAGTCTTTGTATTATTCTTCGTAAATTTAAAATTTAATTTTTCTATTTTTTTTAATTTTTCTATTTTTTAAATTTTTAACTATCGGATTCCACTAAAGATTTGTCCTAGTCTGCTGATGTTGATGTTGTGCTATTAGGCTAACATTAATTAAGCAAAACCAGCCCTTTTAAATGGTTGCCCATTGCCCAAGAAATTTGCAATATAATCTTTTCAGCCCAATTTAACTTTTGGGCTACTAAATTGATCTGTTAGTAAGTTTCCACTGTTGTTTTAGGTACAAAGCAGTAATTTGTCATGGTGTTGGAGTCGATCGAATAAATCGGTTTGATTGAGAATCAATTAGTATATTGGTCTAAATGTTTAAATTGAACATTGAGTGAACTGCTCGAAATCAATAAAATATCAGAAATAGAGACCAAAAATACAACAACCAACCATTGAATTGATTTATTTTTAATTAATTTTTCAATTGTTGTTGGATTCACGATTGAACTGAGAATTAATGATTTTATCAAAAATTTAAAACATCATTAATTTGAAAAACAATCTTGTAACTACACCCTTTAATCCTCAAGACCAATTTTTGGTAAGAAAATGTAAGAAGCTTCAAAACCTATTAAGTTGAAAAGTAGGGTTAATTTTGTGTCTAAGTTAATTTGAATTAAATCAAATTTTTTGAATCGTTTTAAATTTGAGTTGTTTATATTCAAATGATTTAGGGTTCATGTTTGCTTTAAGTTAATTTGAGGTTTATTTTAGATTAAAGTTTGAGGCAAAGTTATTTTAACTTTTAATCATTTTATTTTGGATACTTGTATAAATTATTTTCCATTTAGATTGTTTTGGGTCTATTTGGATTTAAGTAATACGATCGAGTTTAAGTTGGAATTGATCCAAGTTGAAATTTCTAAATTTGAATGCAATTTTTTTTTTCTAAAACTTTGGAAATTTTCCTTCACTAACCGGTGGTATATAATTCTCATCAACAGCAAACATATTTCTTAATAAAGAAAGGAAGAAAACACTCACAATCAACCACTTGCACCCATTTATATTTGTCGGGCATGAACTAAACTCCCATGTGTGTGCTACATATAGCAACATACATTTTAATCAGCCTAATAGGTTGGCGAGAGAGTATGGTTCCTAACTACGCACTTAATCTAAAGCATTCTCATCTGCATTTGTTCGGCTAATTGTCAATGTGAAGTATATCAGCAAAATTGTACCCATGCTCGACCTGCCATTAAAAAAAGAAGAAGAAAATTTTCATTTTCAATATAACATATTGTTGTTGCAGAATCTAGGGTTGACTGTTAAAGGCGGTTCACGTTGTAGTTTTAGGTGCCGAAAACTGCTAAGAAAGTTAATCATATCATAGACATACCCCAAAGAAGGGATGGAAGTTCGTTTTATAGGCCAAAAGAGAACTAGGGATCTGCACACGTATGGATGATTTGACTGGATAGTACGAGTTAGAAATCCCCTAGATGAGCAGACATTTGTATTGATCAGCTCTTGACGGTAAGTCCTTTTATGGATGATTTGATTGGATTGTACGAGTTAGACAAAGGAAACTGGTGGTGGAAAGTGAGTGTTTTCAGTTGTAATGAATGTGACTTGCAGACAAGCAGATATTTGTATTGATGAGGTCTTAAGTGAGTGATCAAAGGAGGCCTAGGGATCTTGCACACAAGCCCTAACGAAACATACTTTCATGGATGATTTGATTGGATGTGACTTGAAGATCATAATAGTTTAGGTGAAAAAAACTTACAAGGTGGCAAAGAACATGAGAATCCTCTTGGGATCAAATAGCCATGGTGGAGGAGATCGCCTGATACTATTTCTCCTTAAGTTGGATCTACTTTCAGTTGCTGCTGTGATATTATTACCAGATGTCATACTAATGAGCTGATGATGGACTTGTGGATTGCTTAAATGATCGGTGAACTCTTCCGCCACCGCCATTAGCTTTTCCGGCGACCCTATCATGTTTTAGTTCAACATTTAATAATTCCATCCCCAATCTCAGAAATAAAAAATATATGCAAATTAACAGTTAATTTTGAACATAAATTTCACAACAATATGCGCATACAAAGAACATGCGTCCAAGAGAATCTATACTTCAAACCAAACAACACAAAAACAGACGTGATAGATAAACGTGTTTATAATTCGATCCCATATAATGATATTTGAGTTGATATTTCATGGAAAAATTCAATTAAAATATTTTTAAACTCGGGCGTGTGTTGAACTACTAAAATCTACATTACGTGAAACAACAAACATGTCACTATTGTCTACTAATTGTTCAGCATATGCAAATTAAGAAGCAACGGACCAATATTCAATACAGGTCGAGAAAATTAAACCATTATAAGCTTGGGAAAACTGGTAAATTCCGTCCATTATTTTCCGGGAAAATTTTCTCAAGAACAAACAAAGTAACAGTATGGGATGATTTAAATTTTGTACCTCCTGATGAAGAAGAAGAGTTGGAAACAAAAGAATCTCTATCACCTCTCTGAGACCCTTTGCGAGAAAGGCTTCTCTGCAATTAACAAAAAGAAAAAAGAAACACAAAATATAATTCTTGAGAATGACATTTTAATTATATATTATTATATTGAGATGACCAAATGAAAAATAAAACTGGGAAGCGAAATAGCATATTTGAGATTTTCCCAGAAAATAAATTAAAAAGGGAAAACTTACTGTGATTCTTGAATGTGGGTTGGCTTCTTTAATATTGGATCCTCCATGAGAGAAACTTTCAATATCAATAACAAAACTATCGGGTTTATTATCTCCATTGATATGATCCGAACCCGAATTCTTTTGTGTGGATATCCTTTCTTCCGACCCACCACCGTCGTAGGAAGATACGAAATCCTAAATCAAAATCAGAAATTAATGGAATTGAATTTTCCGTCAGGAAAACATTTGCAGAAAACTGAAATCCCAGAGAGAGATATTGTGCTTACCAACTTTGGATTTTCCGTCATGGCCATAATATTCTCGGGAAAATGAAGGGAAATTAATAATAAAATATAATAATAGAAGAGAGATTCTATTGCGTTTTCCAATGGGGAGACTTAATTAACACCTGGTTGAAATATAAAATAAGAATTAAAAAAAAACTTTGAACACACACACACACATATATATGCATGTATATATGTATATGAATATATGAATCAACCAAACCTGTTTAACGAAGACAAAAAAAAAAAAAACCAACTCTTGTTCTTTGTTGAAAAAAAAGACAGGTAGTTTAACTGACATATATGGTGTCAAATGAACTGAGTTTGCTGAAGCTACGAAAGAGAGAGATTTTGTTTCAGTTTTTTGTTAAAGAAAACGAATCGGGAATTTTGGTTTAGAAGAAGAAGACGACGATGATGGTGATGTAATTGAAGCATGCAAATAAAAGAATAAAAGAAAATTTGGAATATATAAAATGGGATGAGTTGGTGGTATGGCACTGATTGGATTGCATTGGAACATTTATGTACTTTATAATAAAAAAATTTATTTGTAGTAAGTATAATATACAGAGTGGGCAGATGATCATGTGGAGTTTGGTATATAATAATTGCTCATATACCCTTTAGATTATTACTTCTATTAAAAGATAAAAAAATGTTTTACTTGTTGAAGCAATGTCATATCTTTTTATATAAAGAAATTGTTTAAGATGGGTTTTTGGGATATGTTGTGGATTCAATCTTAACTTAATTGATATATGTATTGTTGTTAATGTAAGAGGGTGTTGGTTTAAATGTGCTGAAGCGCATTATTTTCCTATTTATAGGTTGGGGAGGGACTATAGATAAATTTAAACATTGTATCAAAAATAACAGAAATAATTAGAAACTTCAAATATATAAAAATTATGTTATATAAAGTGAAGAAATAAGAGTTGATATTCGACTTTATGTAGTATTAATTAATATTATAATAAGTCAAGTTTCCTTAAAAGAATGGTGAATGTGACGTCCTTTTGTTGCCACATAGTTATTTGGAAAAATTTATATTAGATTAATCCATAAATCTTGTTTATTATTATTTGAAAACTTAATTGAGCTGATGTTCGTATTGTTGTTAGTGCAAGAGGACATGAGTTTGAGTGTGTTAAAATATATGATTCTCTTGTTTAAAGGTTAAGGAGTGACTATGAATAGTTCTAGGTATTATATCAGAAAACAAATACTAGAAATGGTGATGTTACATTCTATGAAAGGAAGTAAATAAAAAAAAATCAATTTGAAGATTATACCTTTTATATTTATATTTATCTTTTTATTTTCTTATATTTTACTAAAAGAATTTATTTGTAAATTAACTAAAATATTAATACCAGCTAATAAGAAGTATAAAAAAAACCAATTAATAAGAACATGACACATGATATATTTTTATTGGATACTAAATTAACTAAAATGAGACAATATATATAATGAATTGAGGTATAATTCACGAGCTAATTTACTAGTAGAACATTATTAAATATATAATTAAACCATAATTAAGAAGGTCGATACCAATCGAATTAATACTCGTTGGGTGAGTTATATAATGGTTAGATGGGTGGGTATGAATATAAAAGGGAAAAATTTATATTTGAAGGCCCTACCAAAACTTAATGTGCCAATCATCGGTTCATTAATTATCTCTTTCAATTGGAAATTTTATGTTTTTTCCCTTTTGGATTACAATTTTGATAATGTCTGCTTGCTGGTATTCCTTCAGGTTTCGACCACCTAATAAATTTATATATATATATATATATATTTGGAGAAAATATAATATAATATAAATCAATTAAATACTTGTGTAATTGCAAATTATGGGTGTTGTTGTTTAAGTCTTTATTGATATTAGATTTATATTCTTGCTACACCGGGATTCAAATAATTAATTTTAATAATATTAGATAAAAGTTATTTAAATATTTTTGTTTTTTTAAAACTATTTAACATTAAATTTGAATAATAATGAAGGATGTAAAATATAAGTTAAATTGACATTGAAATGAAATTAAGATATGATAAGACATTCAATCTATTAAAAATAAAAAAAAATAGTCGACATGGCACAATTTAATGAAATCTAAATTTAGGGATCAAATTAAAAGTACATTGTCAAATTTTAGAATTAACGTGGACACAAAAAATTTAAGGATCAAGTTGAGAAAAATTGAAAAAAATAAAAGATTAAATATCTATAGCTACATATAAAATGAGTGTAATGACACTTATTGTACTCCCAATCCGTTTATAAAACAAAACAAAAAAAAACTTGAGAAATAATGTATCAAATGATTACCCGTAAAAATATATAATTTATTAATACATAAAAAAATAAATCTAAAACATTTTAAACAAATAATTAAATAACACAAAACAAAAAAGAATCTTTTGTTTTTCCAATTTTTCTTCTTTTTATCTTTCCTTTATCTCCAATTTTTTCTCACCCACCCATCCTCCCACACCAAAAAAAAAAAAAAAGCGCTACCATCCAAAAATTTATAAAATTTTCCCTAAGCTTTTGGATTTTTCTAAAATGTCCACTTAAAATTTTTAAAATCATCATTAAACTCTCGTAATATTTTGAAAATTTTCATTAATCCTCTTCAAGACTTTTTTTAATACAATATTAAGAGTGGAGATGAAGGTCACACGATTTAAATACGTGTCAAACAAATGCCTCTAACAAAATTTTAACAACCACTCCATTCAAATTAGGATAAATCGTTTGAGACCTTAATACCACGTACCACCCCTTCCTTATCTTCAAATATATAATAGATATTCTCTTTACTTTGCTTATAATTTTCTTAAGTGTTAGGTGATGGAAGTTAGGAGATTAAGGAAGAGAAGAATGATTGCAGCTTCCACTTAGATTTGGTGGTAGGCTAAATAATGATGAATATTTACATAGTTTGATAATCATATGGTAATACTTGTCCCTTTAACCCTAATCACAACCAATAATTATCAACCATAATTGATGCAGATAATCAATACCATAATCATACACATGTTGGCTACCACTACAACCACAAAACACTATGCCTGCAACTTTCATGAATGCCATCATAGAAAAAAAACACAAAGCACCAACTTAGCTTATCTTGTGTAATAATTTTTTAACAGCATTAACCAAGGCTATAGTAGCAACAGCAAAGAAGACAAAACAGTTCCATCATGGGCCGGCATGGATATATATATATACAAACTGAATGTAAGACAAAGGTGTTTGAAGGAAATGGACAATGTATGAAACAGATAGGAATTTTGTCGAATGCAATATGTTTTTGTCAGCATGGTTATAATTTTTTTTTGTTTTAAGTGATGGATGTTCCATATATTATGTATGCGGTTAACATCCATTTCAATGCCTAACACATATCTGCAAATTACCTGTTTATTTCGGGTTTAACACTTCATATTTTAAATCCTTTTATTCTTATCATTTAAGGTTTCGAGTTATTTCGTATTTAGATCAATTTTGAGTTTTAATTATTTTAGTTTGTAAGTTAAGCCTTTCATATCAAACTATTTTAAATGCATGTTATTTTTGGTCCGGGTCAATTTCGAAATCTAGTTAAACGAGTTACATTTCAAGAAATGAAAATGTACATTTATTTTTATCTCAGATTAATATAATTATTTGCGTATACAATATATCAACGTAAATGGTACTAATTCAAGAACATTGTTAGTAATTTGTGAAAAATGAATCAATTCAAAATTTAATGTATAAAGTCGCATAAAATCAAAATTTATGTATGATATTGCACATTCAATCAATATTCTTGTATAGTCTTAATATTTATCCATTTTCGTTTCTATATTAATATAGAATGTGTTTGATAATCATTTTAATTTTTTACTTAAATTAAAATTTTCAACGAAAATGTGTTGAATAAGATAAGTAAGTAGATAACCATTATCACTTGATATAAAAAAATATTAAGTTAATTTTATTTTATTAAAAAATTGAAATAAATTATCCTTCTATGAAAAATCTAAACCACTAAATCTAATCCAAACATCAATCATTTACTTTGTAACATCAAAATTCGAAATTTAATCCTTTTATTTTTATTTTAAAATTTTTATTTTTTTATTTTTAAATTTTAAGTTTAATTGTTAATCAATTAAAATTTTTTAATTAAATTTTCTAGTATAATATTTTGAAAAAAAAATTACTTATTTAATAACCATATAACAAAAAAAAATTGTATTAAACTTAAATTTAAAAGAAAAAAATTAATTAATAATTTTAAAGATGTTAATAAGTTGGAAAAAGATAAAATTTTTGAAATAAAAAGAAAGGAATTAAATTTCAAATATAAAAATATAAAGACTTGGATTATATTTTAAATAATTTAAAAATAATATTCTTTCTCCTAAAATATATACTAACTTTTCAGCTCCCTCATGCCATTGCCCATAGATTGCAAGAAACCTTTATATCTTAACAGCTTTTAACATTTCTTAAACTCTTCTTTATCCTTTTCTTTAAAGTTTGATATTCTTCTATATACTTAAAAAATTCATATCCACTGTCATTCAACCTCAAACACAAATTATTAGCTATTATATATTTTTTAGGGACTATTAGCTATTATATTAAAAAGTTTGTTCAGAGGTCAAAATTAAATTATAATTTTTAATAGTTTATATCTTTATAATTTTTAAAAAAATTAAATCAAATTTTTATAATATATATGAGTATTTGTTTAATTTACTTGTTGTTATTGGTAAGGGCGTAGTTAGGGGGGCTGGCAAGGTCCCCGGCCTCCCCTAAAATGAAAAATTGTCCAATTAGATCATTAAGAGTAAATGTAAAATTACACTTTGTTCCCCCATAAAAATTTGATTTAAATTATTTTGTCGATTTTTGCTTGCTGCTTTGGACCATTCGGGGTTGATTTCACTATCGTATTAAGTGCTTGCAATCACTCCAGATATGTCGTGTTTGAGTTGTGACAAAACTAATTGTCAACGTGTCATAATATTCTATTGATGCTGACACTAAAGCATTTATTGTGTTGATAGGATTTGTCGTTCACCATCTACAAAGAGTATTTACTATTTTTTTTCATTAAATAAATTAATGAATTTAACTTTAAATATATATATTTATAATTAGGTCTTGAGCATATATTCTGATTTTGCAGCACATAATCCAACACACAAACTAAAAAGTTGATGCAATAGAATATAAAGATCATACCATAATTTAAGGTATCCATAACCCATTAATTGAGTAAACAAAATGGCTATTTGATTTGATTCCTTTCTTCCACCATAGCCATGCAAAAGAAAAGAAAAGACTCCAATTTCTTCAACATGCACCCTTCCCTACAAATACTTCCCTTTCATTCACCAAACCTTCCTCGGAAAAACCCTTCTCCGATTCATCGAAAAACAATGTCCAGTTCCGACAGGTTACCGATCCAAGACACCCGGCCGCAGCCACAGCCCGTCAAACACCACCACTCTGCTCGCTACTACGCGCAGCGTGTTCGTGAAAGCTTCACCACTAGAGTCACCAAAGTACTATGCGCCATTTTCTTGTCATTCCTTTTAGTTGCTCTAATTGTTTTCTTCATTGTATGGCTTAGTTTACGCCCTCATCGTCCAAGGTTCCATATGATAGATTTCACGGTTCCTGGTTTGGCTCAAAAACCAGGGCTGGACAATGCTGTCATAACGTTCAATGTCACAGCCAGAAACTCCAACCAGCATATTGGAATCTATTACGACTCAATGGAGGGTTTCGTTTATTACAAAGATAAACAAATCGGGTCAACCCCATTGTTGCACCCGTTTTTCCAAGAACCGAAGACAACTACGGTTGTGTACGGTCAGTTCGGTATTGGTACAGCTACGCTTGCTGTGAACAGCAGGCGGTGGAAGGAGTTTGTGAATGATAGGCAACATGGGACTGTGCATTTTCGATTAGGTATAATGTCGGTGATTAGATTTAAGGTTTCGACATGGAAGAGTGTGCACCAAAAAATGCATGTAAATTGTGATGTTGCTGTTGATTCAGATGGGTTGATATTGCCGGCTTGGAAGAACAGGAAATGTTCTGTCTATTTCAGTTGATTCTTGCAGTTTTTATTTGACTTGTAATGTTATATGATTGATAGGCACTTTTTAAATTATTTTTATATGTATTTAGCATTGTTTTATGATGATAATAATTTATATTTTATTATATAATAACTCGACTTTGAGCCAAATCCGAGAGTCAAACTTCAGATCCCATGAAGGATCCTACTCATCTTTTTGTTTCGGCACTTCTTCTCACCTTTTCATTTCCCTTTCTATCTTTCCATTTATGTTGTATCAACAAGCATATATAAATAATATTTAAGGATTGAGAAACAGGGGCTTTGACACCATTGACTGTATAGTTTAATTGTATTTTTACCCTCTCTGATTATTTAATTTAATTTTTTTTAGCTTTTTTAGATAAAAAATTATAATTTTATTTTTTTAAGCCACAATCAAAAGTTAAAACTACAATTTAATTAATTTTTAATACAAAACTTTTTAGTTTTGTCCCTCAAATTTTTTTAATTTTATTCCAATCCTCCTATCATTGAAGTGCTATAAGGGGAAAAATTTCCCCTTTTTGGCTAATATATTAAAAAAAAATCCTTAAAACTACTACATTCTTTTTAATTTCTAAATAATATGATTTTACCTATGAAAGCTTTTGGTTTTAATTGAAGCAATAATATGTCGAATTTTAAACTATTTGATATTTCATGTTGACTTGGAATATTTAGTAGCTAGTCCTTGAAAGCATGTGCCCCATAGAGCAAAATAACATCCCAAAGAAAAGAATTTAGTGTGTCATTTACCCCCCAAGAAAGGCCAAAAAGCACTAATAAAAGCTGTTGCTAAACTTCCATATCCTTCAACCAATGAAATTCTTAAGATTCTTAAACTTTATTCTCACTCAAACCATCACTTTTTTCTACCCCTCCCAATTAAACCAAATTGGCAAAATCCCATTCAAACCTCCTTTGTGTTTTCATTTCTCTTTGCAGCAATGTGTGAAACCAAAAGCTTCTACTTGTGGCTTCTCCAAGTCATTGGCTTGTTAGGCATTCTTGCTCTTTGTCTATGGCTAGCCATGCGTCCTAAAAGCCCCAACTACACCATCGTCAACTTTTCAATCCCGGGGGCAAATACAAGCAACGAATCCGATCACGGTTCCATACAATACGAACTCGATATCGAAAACCCAAACCAAGATTCCGGTATATACTACGATGATATCTTCCTTATGTTCTATCATGGGGAAGATAAAGTTGGGAGAAAAACTATACATTCGTTTTATCAAGGGAAGGATAAAACTCGTCAAGTGATTGATCAAGTGGATGTTGAGACCCGTTTTTGGACTGTTCTTCGTAAAGCAATAATGAATGCAACGGCTGAATTAAGGGTCGATTTGTCGACAAAGATTAGGTACAATACGTGGGGCATAAAGAGTAAGCAACATGGGATCAATAGGGAAGGGAAGATACCTATTGGTAAAGATGGTAAGATATCGAACAAGAAGAAGAAGGTTAAGCTTCGACATGCATCAAAAAAATGGAAACAACGAAGTACTCGGTTTCTCTTAAGTACTTGATTTACTTTTGATCTTGTTTATATATTTGTTATCGTAATTACCAGTTTTTTTCTCTTTGGAGTTGTATATGTTAATTAGTTTGTGAAGACAAAAAAAAAAAAACCCTTTATGGATGAATGATTTAGGCTTCTAAATGCAATACATGCAATGAAACAATGCTATGTATTATTGTTTTGTTTGGTACGAAAAATGTATGCAAATTTCGAAAATGAGTAATTAAAGATAATTGATCATAGTGTGAATATTTTTTTCGTTAATTGTATATAATGTTGATTGATATAATAATAAATTTAGTTCTTAAAGTTTAGATTCTGTCAATTTGGTCTTGATTTGCCAAATCTAGCTTGCAACATGTGTAAATGTTGAGGCTAAATTTGTTGAATTTTTTAAAATTGAGACAAAATTGACAAAATATGTAAAAATTAAAAGCTAAATTTGTTATTATATTAATAAAATTTATTTAGAATTGATGGAAGACATCAATGTCGTGAATAATTATTCTTACTTGCTCACTTTCAAATTCGTCAAAGATCAAATTGTCTTGATTTTCTTTTTTATTTATTACTTAGTAGTGTTGAAAAAAAATTACTTTTATTTATATATATATATATATATTCCAAGTCAACATATAAAATCCTTAATTTTAATATATTTTTTTCATTTTTAAATCTTGGCATCTCAGGTTAACATAGAGTATGACACAGCAAAATAAAAGTTAAAATATGTACTAAGTGATTATACTTTTTATAAAATTTAAATTTAGTTTATATATTTTTATTTTTAGAAATTTAGTTAATTTACTTTTTCAGGTTTCAAAATTCAGATCCAGTTACTAATACTATTAAAAAATTATTTTGTTAAATTTAAATTTATTACAATTTCAGTCTTTTTTTAGTTACATGGCTACCAATAAATTTTTTTTTAACTTCAAAATGTCGCACCAATAAATTTTAAAAAAAATTAAACGTATCAACAATTAGATTTGAATTTTGAAATCTGAAAAATAGATAAACTAAATTCCTAAAAATAAAATTATAGAAATTAACAAATATTGAACGCAATGGTGGGGTATATTATACTTATATAGAAAAAAAATTAAATTCAAATATTTGAGACAATATTATTATTAGGATGCACTACCACAAATTTTGAAAAGATCAATTTTCATTTAATAGCTAGTTATTGAAAGCTTGAATCACATAAAAGCAAAATAACACTCTAAAAGAAAAGAATGTAGTTCTTCATTCACCCCCACAAAGGCCAAAAACACTGATAAAAGTTGTTGCTAAACTTCCCATATCCATCAATGAATGAAATTCTTAATATTCTTAGACTTTATTCTCACTCAAACCATCACTTTTTTTTTTCTCTACCCTCACACAATTAAAACCAAATTGGCAAAATTCCAGTAAATCCTTCATGGAAACCTCCTTTGCTTTTCATTTCTCTTTGCAGCAATAATGTGTGAAACCAAAAACCTCTGCTTGTGGCTTGTCCAACTTGTTTACATATTAGGCCTTCTTGGTTTTTGTCTATGGCTAGCCGTACATCCTAGAAGCCCCGATTACACTATCATCAAATTTTCAGTCCCGTTGACGAATCACAACAACGGGTCTAGTCATGGAAGAATAGAGTACGAGCTCGATATCAAAAATCCGAACAGAGACTCTTGTATCTTGTACGACGATACCTTCCTCACGTTCTATTATGGAGAAGATAAAGTGGGGAACAAAACTATCCCTTGCTTTTACCAAGGGAAAAACCGAGAGAAGAGTGAAATTCATCGATTGAGTGATCAAATGGATGTTGAGACTCGTCTTTGGACCGATCTTCGTAAAGCAATAATGAATGCATCAGCTGAATTAAGGGTTGATTTGTCGACAAAGATCGTGTACTATACGTGGGGCATAAAGAGTAAGCAACATGGGATTAATAGGGAAGGGAAGATACGTATTGGTAAAGATGGGATGCTATTGAACAATAAGGAAGTTAAACTTCGACATGCATCGAAAAAATGGAAATTATGAAGCATTGTTGGCGCTTGATTTGCTTTTTGAGGTTCTTTATGTATGTTTATTGTTGTAATATTATGTTTTTTTTCTTAATCTTGGTTTTGTATTTTGTTGACTGGTTTAAGAAGAGAGAATTTCTTTTTCATCCATCACGGATTTAGGGATTAAGGGATCTACATGTAATTTCATACGATGAAATGAAACAATTTGTTTATTAGACCAAAAATCCAAATCTAAATCCGGTAATGGCATGAGCTTGAAACAACTTAAGTCTCAAATGACTTGGATCAAGGAGTTAAAATGACCTAAACATAAAGTGATCGGCATCCGAAATGATTTGAATCTTGTAATGACCCAACTTGAAAAGCTCAAAATTTTGAACTTGAAATTATTTAAATCAAGGGTCCAAGCCAGAAACTTTTCAAGGGGTGTGGAATTGAATTATAAAACTTTTAAAAGATCCAAATATAATTTTACTATATATTATTTTATAATGTCATTTTTAAAGGGACTAAATAGATTTTTTTTATATTTAGAAAGGTTAACGTGCAATTTTATCATTTTTAGAGACATTAAACTAAGATGTTCCATTTTTAGTAACTTGAACTCAAATTAACTCCAATTTTAAGTGGGCCTTTTAAGCAATGGTCCAAATATGAGATTAACGGGCCCAATAGTTATTTGTATTACAGAAGGTCCAATTTCAATCTCTAATTTTTCTTATACATTATTGTTTGGGGTTAATTTACACGATATCCTTAAATTATGAAGCAAAATTTAAAATTTTCTATACAAATTTAAAATATTTTAAATAAATCTTTAAAATTTTAATATTATATTATTCACGTTCTTCCATCAGCTTAATTGCTAACATAATTAAATCATATAAACAACTTGAATTATTGTGTTAAAAAAATCATTAAAAATTTAAAAGACTATTTTTATTTTCATTTGAAATTTCTAATTTATTATTCTTACGGGATAAACAAGTTAATTAGGATCAATATTTGACTTTATATCAATCCACCCATTTTTCTCAATTTCATAAAACAATAGTTGAATTTTTAATTCCAACAAATGAAATTAAATGATTATCAAAATTTTATTTTCAAAGTAGTTTCTTAACACACATTTGATGAGTATGAAATTCTGAGATATTTTTTAACTCAATTGCTTAATATGAAAATAATGCATACATACATACATACATACATACATACCTTTAGTTTTGATCATAACCAACAACTAAGTGCTGATGTAGAATTTGAAGCATTGACTATAAATATATAATTTATTCATTCAATACATTGAAAAGGTCAAATAAAATATTAATATCTTATATACAATTACTATCACACATAAAATATTAATATCTTAAAAAACTAATTGAGTCTTAGTTCGATTGGCATAGACATTGTTGTCAATACATGAGGACGTGAGTTCGTGTGCGCTGAAGCACACTATCCTCTTATTCATGGGTTGAAGAGGGGCTTTGGGTAGTACTATACATTATATAATAAAAAAAGCAGTATTCTAATCTAGCTACTTAGAGAGATTAAATCGTAAATTTAAGTATAATAAAAGACCGAAATTATAATTTGACCTTAAAAATTTGGTTGCCTTAGCAAATAATAGTCAAAAGTTGACCATACAACGATGACAATTACACAATTAGTACACATATTTTATTCCTCATAACCTAGAGCTATCATAAGCTAGTCTTTCTTCGGTTGCCTTTCTTGACTATTAATTCTCTGATATTAGAATTTTGATTTCACAACAATCACATTTATTTAAGAAAAATAAAAATTTATTTATTTTTCGAGTTGTTTTTTCCGTAAATTTAATTCGAATTTAAATTCATCAATTTCAATGTTGATAAAATTTATATAAAACACCCATAGGTGCAGTACTAACTATGAGCTTTCGTCTCTTGTAAACAAAAACAATTGCCCCTGGAATCTCTAAAATAGAAATTCAACCATCCATTTTAGTCCCTTGATTGTATCATTACAACTGTATTTTAATCAGTATTTGAGAGAGAAGTTTAATTAGAAAATTCCATCGGATAAGTTTGAGACGTCCTATTCTTTTATCAGCCGTTATGAATCACGTTTAACTAAACAAAAAGGGTGAAATTTTGATTTTGGTCCTTTTCTTATGCTGAAATTTGGTATTTATTTTTTATATTTTAATTTGAAACAATTTAGTCTCTTTATTTTAATTAATGTTATTAGTTAATTTCAATGGTTGAATTGTTAATGTTGATTTTTCTTTTAAATATCCTTTGTATTGACATGGATTTTTTTATTAAAAAAATATGTTTTTGAGAAAAGTTCAGGTCATGATTTTAATTGAAATAGTTAATAATGGTAGTTATCTGAACTAGCCAATGACATTAAGGGTAAGTTTGATTCGATTCGGTTAAGTTTTTTAAATTTCATGAGCTGTCTTCTATAATTTGGTTCAGTTGTCAATTTTTTCATACTAGTTTTGGGTTTTTGAACTTATTTTGACAATGAAAAAAATAACTATTGTATGTCTTTTGAATATTATTTGATAAAATTTTTTAAAAAAATAAATTTAAAAATATTTAAAATTTTTTTATATAGAATATATTTATAAATATTTTGATATTATAAAAATAGAAGAACCAAATTATGTTAAAAGTAAAATAAAATACAAAGACCATATCCCAAATTTGAGTATAGTAAAGGTACTAAAAGACCAAAAAATAATAATTACAGGATTGACTTAATCAGGTCTGGTCTGAGTTTTTCTATAATGCAGCCTGAATTTCCAGCTTCACTACAGTAGTGTAAATTTCACCGTGACGTTCATTAGCTTGACCATATTAAAATTTTGAATATAGTAATCAAACTCGACTTCAATATTTACGGTTATTAAGACAAAAAATTAATCCAATGAAAACATATTCCAATTTTTTTTTCAAAAAAATGGACAATTCTGCATTTTCAGCTATGCTTTTGTTGATCATGTTCGTTTTCTCCATTAAAGTTTCTTCAAATCCTCTTTATACTTTTTGTTCAGACAATACAGGCAATTACACAAGTAACAGCACATTCGAGAACAACCTTAAATGGGTACTAGACTCATTACCATCCAATACTTCGGGTACAGGTTTCTATAGTACCTTGATCGGAGAAGGCGTCGATCGCGTCTACGCGCGAGCGCTTTGCCGGGGAGACGTGAACGCTACGTTATGTCGAAATTGCGTTAAAAACGCTAGCCGAGACGTCCTTTCCGATTGCAAGACATTAGAAGGAATCGTATGGTATGATGATTGTCAAGTTCAGTACTCATTTCAAAACAGTTCGTTGATGGTATATACCGGAAAATACCCAGATTCGAACAACAAAGAGAAAAACATATCGAATCCCGGTCGGTTTGATGATGTATTGACGTTTTTAATGAACAATGTATCGAACGATGCAGCGTATGATTCGGAGTTGATGTTCAAAACCGGAGAAGTGAAGGTTAATAAGAAGGAAACATTATATGGGTTAGTTCAATGTACAAGGGACATTGTTGGTGATTCATGTCGTAGCTGTTTAGATTCAGCACTTAAAGATCTTAATGGCTGTTGCCGGTCTAGGACAGGGGGAAGTGTTCTTAGTAGGAACTGTAACGTGAGGTTCCAAATATATAAATTTTATGATGTCATGAATTCTCCATTAATATACCCTGAATCCAAAACAGGTATATCAACATCATTTAATTTGTTTCTTTCCTCGAAACATTTTATCTTACATGTTTGGTCTCCAAACAGGGTCTAAATGGAGCTTTGGGATGATTATCGCAGTCGTATGTGCCGCCGTACTGGTTGTTGCACTTGTAGCTGTTTCGGGGTTCGTATACACCCGATTGAAGAAACTGAAACAAAAGGGTAAAATCACAAAAGAAATTTAAAACCGTCTTTGATATTGTATTAAATGATCAAATTATGAAATGTATTTGCAGATGCGGAAAGAAGCCAGACAATATTGCTATATGAATTGGCAAGTCCCAAAGAAGTGATCATAACACAAGAAGGCGAATTGGTGACTGCTCAAGAATTTCCTTTCCTAGATTTAGCTACAATAAGGGTAGCTACGGATGATTTTTCGGATTCAAACAAGCTCGGACAAGGCGGATTCGGTACGGTTTATAAGGTACTTGAGTGTTGTTATGGTCTAATTTTTTGTCATTTTGGTTCATGGTGTCTGAAATTGTGAATTGAATTCAATGATTTAAGGGTGTGTTACCAAATGGGAAGGAAGTGGCAATTAAAAGGTTATCAAGGAAATCATGGCAAGGCTTGGAAGAATTGAAGAATGAAGTTATTTTGATTGCAAAGCTTCAACATAGAAACCTTGTAAGGCTATTGGGATGTGGGATTGAAGGTGATGAAAAGTTGCTTATATATGAGCTTATGCCTAACAAAAGCCTTGATTTCTTCATCTTTGGTAGGTACCCTTTTTTTGTTCTTTCTCTTTAGGGTAGAAGCTTAGAAATTATTCACATGTTTTTGGGTTAATTCCACTAAAAGTCCCAAAACTATAGTGCCGACTCTAGATTACTTCCTAAATTTCAAAATGTTTTAATCAAGTACTTTTATCAACCTACTTGTGAAATTAGGTATTCAATGCTAGTTTGAATAAGATGTATAGCATATTCGAAACGTGTAGACCAGGGGTGACGGTAGAAGGAAAAATTAGGGGGTTGGAATTTAATTAAAAATTTTTGGAAGGCCAAAAGGTAATTTTATCATTATACTAATTTATAATTTTATAATTTTTCAAGGACCTTAGAAGCAATTTGACTTTGGTGTAGATCAAATTGTAAAGGGTTAATATACTATTTGGCACCTAAGTTTAACTTTATTGTTCAATTTGATACTTAAAATTTTTTTTGTCGTAATTTGGTGCCTTAATTTGCCTTGAATATTCAATTTAGTATCTGAATTTTTTTCAATTTAATATACTCGAGTTTTTTTGTCCTAATTAAGCACTTAATTTTGGCTTCAATGCTCAATTTAACACTTGAGTTTTTCAATTTGATACTCAAGTACCAAATTAGGACAAAAAAAAGACCGTGCTAATAAAAGGAGGATTATTTCTTTTTTAAACATGCCAAAACCAAATTATTAACAAGTACAGACATGTTTTCAGATTGATCTATGTGTTTTAAATATGCTACATGTCATATTCAAGGTAGATTGATAAAAGGACTTGATTGATACTTTAATGACTCAATTACAATGTTCTAAAGTTAGAGACCAATTTAGACTCTGGGCGATAATTGGGGACATCGAGTGAAATTAACCCTTTAATTTTGTTTATTAATTGATCTTTAATTTTTCAATTTCAGATCCTGAGAAACGCTCACAAATTGATTGGAAAACATGGTTCGACATCATTACTGGAATTTCCAGAGGACTTCTTTATCTTCACGAAGATTCTCGGCTTAAAATCATTCACAGAGATTTAAAACCCAGCAATGTGTTGTTGGATCAATACATGGTTGCCAAAATATCAGATTTTGGGATGGCAAGGATCTTTTGTGAAAACCAGAACGCAGGCAACACTAAAAGAGTTGTGGGAACATAGTGAGTAGCTAAATATGCTTTGCTTTGTAATTTTAATTTCGATATTTAATTACTAAAAGTAGAAAACATTGTGGTGAAACAGTGGATATATGGCTCCGGAGTATGCAATGGAAGGATTATTCTCGGTGAAATCCGATGTTTTTAGCTTCGGCGTGATAGTGCTAGAGATTCTTTCCGGGAAAAAAAACAGCGGTTTCTACCAAACCAAACATGCCCAAACACTGCTTGCATATGTAAGTATAGCTGTAACATTGTGATCATTGATGTCTAGAATATTGATTAAATGAATGCATTGGGGTTTTGCAGGCTTGGGGGTTATGGAAAGAAGGGAAAGAATTGGAATTAATAGACCATTGTTTACTGGAATCATGCTCGATACCCGAAATAAGGAGGTGCATACATGTCGGGCTTCTATGCGTGCAGGAAGATCCGACAGATAGACCAACCATGTCCGATGTAGTAGTTGTCTTAGAAAGTGACAAGATTACGCTTCGCCCACCCAAAAGACCTGCATTTTCGGTCGGAAGAATGATTACGAACTATCAGTCTTCAATAATAGATCCGTCGATGAACCAGATGACAATGTCTAATATCTCGGCCCGCTGAAAAAATTGGCTCCAAGTGAAAATAGAATTTAACCTAACTACTGTAGGATTCGATGTCCGAAATTTCAAATTCCCATTTGTTCAAATGATATAACAGGAATGTTGATGTGGTTGTTTTTGTTGAATTTAGTTCCCATGCAAGACATACAAAGGTGGCCATGCAAGGAGAAGTGGCAGCAAGCAGTCGAGCTATGAAGTGCAGAAACTGGAGCTTGAAGTTGCCTAACTACTTGTTATGTTTTGATTGTATTTTTTAATTATCATTTTGTAATCTAGTTCATGTTGAACTAAGTTGGTAAACCTTATGATGTTTTGATTGATTGACTGAAAAAATCAGCAAAGAAACTTAAGCAAGCTGATTAACAATTTCCAATGTAAATTTAGTGGTGTTAGGTATGTCATTAGGTAAAGACTTGTTCATTTTGTTGTTGTTATCTAATATATGTAATGGCATTATGCCTTCCTGAGTTGTTAATGAAAATATCAGCTCTTTTCATTCAAAATACTCTCTCTCAATTTCTTTTGTTTTTCCATTCGCATGTGTTTCTGTTCTTGCTTCTGAGTTTGTTTCTTCAGCAAGGCTCGAGGCTTGCTATACAAGTAAGATTTAAAACAGTCTGTTGCTGCCCCTTGCACCAACAATTGGTATCTAGAGCCCTTGTCTTAGTGGACCTGTTGCTTCAAACCAAGGAACCTGATGGCTTCTTCAGGATTTTCACCAGCAGCCCCACCAGTCTTCAATGGAGAAGGCTTTCACATATGGCTGGTCAAGATGAAGACTTACCTACAGGCCTTCGATCTGTGGGAAGTTGTCAACACAGATGCTGAGCCAGCACCACTGAGGGCTAATCCCACAGTAGCTCAGATCAGGCAACATGCTGATGAAAGGACCAAAAGGCACAAAGCCATGTCCTGCATCCAGAACTGTGTGTCAGATGTCATCTTCACCAGAATCATGGCCTGTGAGACTCCAAAACAGGCCTGGGATAAGCTTAAGGAGGAGTTTCAAGGCACTGAGAGAACAAGGCAACAGCAGCTGTTGAATTTGAGAAGGGATTTCGAGAACCTGAAAATGAAGGAAGAAGAAACAGTGAAGCAGTATGCAGACAGAATCATGGCAGTGGTTAACAATATAAGGCTCCTAGGTGAGCACTTTGATGAGGCAGGGATAGTGGAGAAAGTCCTCTCCACTTTGCCTGAGAGATATGAAGCCAAGATATCCTCTCTAGAGGACTCAAGAGATCTAGCTACCATCTCTTTGACTGAGCTAATCAACACCTTCTATGCTCAGGAACAAAGGAGAGCTAGCAGAACTGAAGACAACCAGGAAGGTGCATTCAATGTCAAGGCCAGAGAAGCCTCGAGCATCAATGCTCCTAGAGGGAAAAAGCCTTGGAAAAGCAGACCTAAGCCTGATGCTGCAAGGAGCAATGACCAGCCCTGCAGATATTGCAAAAAGCCAGGTCATCCAGAAGGCAGATGCTGGTTCAGGCCAGATGCAGTATGCCAATACTGCAAGAAGAAAGGCCATGTTGAAAGGGTTTGCAAAAATAGAACCAAGCCAAGGCAGAGCCAATTTCAACAACCAAAGGTTGAAGCTCAGGTAGCTGAGGACAGTAGTGACCAAGAAGAGCAGGTCTTTGCTGTGTCCTGCTTAGCTGCTGAGAAGAAATGCTCAAAAGGCTGGTTATTGGACAGTGGTTGCACTAACCACATGTCACCAGATGCCTCCTTGTTTAAAACCTTGGATAGAAGTTGCAAAACCAAGGTCAAGGTTGGAAATGGTCAGTTCATAAGGGCTGAAGGAAGAGGAGAGGTGCTGATATGTACCCCCACAGGCAACAAGATCATTCCAAATGTGCTGTTAGTGCCAGAAATCGACAGAAACCTTCTCAGCATAGCTCAATTGCTCGAGAAAGGTTATTCTGTTGTGTTCAAGAACAAACAGTGCCACATTGCTGATCCAAGTGGATCAAGCCTTATGACAGTCACAATGACTGACAAATGCTTTGAGGTACACTGGCCAAATGACTCAAAGTCTGCATATATAGCCTCTGTTGATGATTCTAAGCTTTGGCATCAAAGGCTTGGGCATGCCAACTTCAGATCATTGGCTCGAATGGCCAAAGAAGGCTTGGCAGAGAACTTTACTAGCTCAGTGGAGCATGATGATGTGTGTGAAGTTTGCCAGATGGGGAAACAGGCAAGACTGCCATTTCCTACAAATTCAGCTTGGAAAGCTACTGAAAAACTGTAGCTGGTGCACTCTGATGTATGTGGCCCGATGAGGACTGAATCACTCAGCAAAAATAGGTATTTCATCCTCTTCATTGATGATTTTACAAGGTTTTGCTGGATTTTCTTCTTAAAACACAAGTTTGAGGTAGCTCAAGTGTTTGTGAAGTTTAAAACTGCTGTAGAGACAGAAACATGTTGCAAGCTGAAATCGATAAGGTCAGACAATGGCACTGAGTACACTTCAGCTCAGTTTCAAGCCATTTGCAATGATACTGGTATCAAACACCAGCTTACAAATGTCTACACACCTCAGCAGAATGGGGTATCAGAAAGAAAGAACAGAAGCTTGATGGATATGGCCAGGTGCCTGCTGTTTGAGAAGAAACTGCCCAAGACCATGTGGGCTGAGGCAGTAAACACTGCTGTCTACCTTCAAAATAGGCTTCCTACCAAAGCTTTTGCATCCAAAACACCTTTCGAGGCTTGGTCCGGTTTCAAGCCTTCCTTGGCACATCTGAAGGTGTTTGGTTGCCTGTGTTATGCACAAATACCAGCAGCAAAGAGAGACAAGCTCTCTGAAAGGGCTCAACCAGGTGTTCTAGTAGGCTATAGCTCAGTTAAGAAGGGCTACAGGGTGTTGGATCCTTTGACAAACATAGTTCAAGTAAGCAGAGATGTCATCTTCGATGAGAAGGCTTGCTGGAATTGGAAAAAGAATGAACCAGAAGCTGCTTCAGAAGACCTGGTGCCTAATCAAGCTGAACTTGAGCAGCTAGGACCTGAAATGGATGTTGATGATGTGCCTGTGAGAGGCACAAGGCCCCTAGATGATATTTATGAAAGGGCACAGGTTGCAATAGCAGAACCTAGCAGTTTTGAAGAGGCTGAGGCAGATGAAGGCTGGAAACTAGCTATGGTCGATGAAATCAACATGATTGAGAAGAACCAGACATGGGAGCTAGTTGATAAACCTACTGGAAAGAAGACCATTGGAGTAAAATGGGTCTATCGAGCAAAAAAGAATGCAAATGGCAGTCTGAACAAGCTAAAAGCCAGGCTTGTTGTCAAAGGTTTTAGCCAAAGGTATGGTCTGGAGTATCTGGAGACATTTGCACCAGTAGCCAGGCTTGACACAGTTAGAATGATAGTTGCCTTGGCTGCTCAACATCAGTGGACCATTCATCAGCTTGATGTTAAGTCTACATTTCTCAATGGTTTCCTGGAAGAAGAGATCTACATCGAACAGCCTCAAGGATTTGTGGTCGCTGGCAAAGAACACAAGGTGTACAGACTAAAAAAGGCTTTGTATGGCCTGAAACAGGCTCCTCGAGCCTGGTATGCTCGAATTGATTCTTACTTGCTCAGTTTAGAATTCGAGAGAAGTCTCAGTGAACCAACACTGTATGTGAAGAAGAACCAAGCTGAAACTCAGCTTATCCTATCACTCTATGTTGATGATTTATTGGTAACTGGAGGAGATAGAAGAATGCTGGAAGATTTCAAAGGAAAAATGATGGAAATGTTTGAAATGTCTGATTTAGGCAGAATGAACTACTTCCTTGGAATGGAAGTGAAGCAAACAGCAAAGGGAATCTTTCTTAGTCAGAGTTCTTTTACTATGAAGATCCTGGATAAGTTTTCTATGAAGAACTGTAAGCCAACAAGCACACCAATGGCTGTTGGAGTGAAGCTTTCGAGGCAAGGGAGTGGTGAACCAATTTGTGAGACTATGTACAAAAGTCTCATTGGTAGTCTGTTGTATTTGACTGCAACAAGACCCGATATCATGTTTGCTGTTAGTGTGCTATCCAGATACATGAATTGCTGCAATGATCAGCACTTTCAAGCAGCTAAAAGAGTGCTTAGATACATCAAAGGCACCATTGATCATGGTGTATTGTTCAAAAGGGCTGAAAACATGAAGCTGATAGGCTATGTTGATAGTGACTGGGCTGGATCTTGTGATGACATGAGAAGCACATCTGGATATGCCTTTAGTCTTGGCTCAGGCATGTTTTGCTAGAGTTCTAAAAAGCAAAGTCTGGTAGCACAGTCAACAGCAGAAGCTGAATATGTTGCTGCTGCATCTGCTGTAAATCAAGCCATATGGCTTAGAAAAATCCTAGCTGATTTAAATCAAAATCAAGGAAAGGCAACAGAGATTTACTGTGACAACAAATCTGCTGTTGCAATTGCAAAGAATCCTATCTTTCATGGTAGAACAAAGCACTTCAACATCAAGCTACATGTCATAAGGGAGATGGAGCAAGCTCATGAAATCGAGCTAGTTCATTGCAATTCAGAAGAGCAAATTGCTGATATCTTTACAAAGGCACTCAATGTGTCTAAATTTGTTAAATTAAGAAGGCAATTAGGTGTCACTAGCATGGAAACTAAGGAGGAGTGTTGAATTTAGTTCCCATGCAAGACATACAAAGGTGGCCATGCAAGGAGAAGTGGCAGCAAGCAGTCGAGCTATGAAGTGCAGAAACTGGAGCTTGAAGTTGCCTAACTACTTGTTATGTTTTGATTGTATTTTTTAATTATCATTTTGTAATCTAGTTCATGTTGAACTAAGTTGGTAAACCTTATGATGTTTTGATTGATTGACTGAAAAAATCAGCAAAGAAACTTAAGCAAGCTGATTAACAATTTCCAATGTAAATTTAGTGGTGTTAGGTATGTCATTAGGTAAAGACTTGTTCATTTTGTTGTTGTTATCTAATATATGTAATGGCATTATGCCTTCCTGAGTTGTTAATGGAAATATCAGCTCTTTTCATTCAAAATACTCTCTCTCAATTTCTTTTGTTTTTCCATTCGCATTTGTTTCTGTTCTTGCTTCTGAGTTTGTTTCTTCAGCAAGGCTCGAGGCTTGCTATACAAGTAAGATTCAAAACAGTCTGTTGCTGCCCCTTGCACCAACAGTTTTTGTGAATAGGCATGATTAAATCAATGTAATTATAGATTTAGTCCTGTTTAGTCTATTCTTAACACTATATTTGCTTTCAGATGTTTAATTTGATCCATTGAGTCTAATTAATATAAGGAAATTGCTCAAATTCTTTACTAAAAATTTGTTTTTTGCATCAGATTCAAAGAAACTTAGACAATTAAATTGAAGCAAAGGTATTAACGTTACTAATGGAATTGCTAGGGGAATTCTATATGTACTTGAAGATCTAACATGAAGCATAGCACTAGCGTAGCCACGCGGGTTATCAGGGGCCATAGACAGTCGTCTAAACACCTTAAACATTTGGTATAAATCTCTAAGTATGATGGTTACTCCACCAATCTACTTTTTCTACCTTTGATCTCTCTAGCTTTGTTATTCTTTATTGACTTAAACATCGAAATGTATCTCAAAACATAAATTTTAATACATCAAATAGAATTTTTAAAGGAGCAAAAGGTAAAGCTAAACCGATGAAATAATTGAGACATAATAAACTTTTCCTTTTAATTATTTTGTTATACTTACAACTCATGAGAACAAAGTCAACTAGCAACGCTTGGTGAGCTCATTGGAACCTTGAGAGCTAAAACCAACAGCATAGACAAAATCCAATCAACTAGTATCTTGGACACCTACTTCAATTCATCACTCTTTATGATTATTATTTTGAAAGCCTGTATATTTCAACAGTTTTAAAATTACAAGTTATAATTATTATATAAACGAACACTTATGGATTCAATTCATGGTATTTTTGACTAAAAATATTTGTTCATAATAACCTTGAAATTAAAAGTTAATAATTACAATATATGGAAAGTTTCCACGTTTCATTCTTGTCCCGTAAACAACTCATAGGATGCATATGGAAATTTTTTATTTATTAAACTCATATTCATGTCTTCTAAATTCTTGAAGGAGCACCTCATTGATACGTTTGAAGTACAATATGCGCTTTACGCCTCATCGATATAAATCGAAGTAAAATTCCGTACATTCATCTTATAATATGTCAGTTATACTCAACTTTATCCAAGATCGTTAATAAAATATTCAATGTTTCAAAATATATAAGATCCACATATTATAAGCCATTACAACCATTTGTTTAACATTAGATATCATTACTATGTCTCAATTTCATGAACAATATATACGAAAATCTCACATATCACATACAAATCAAATTCCATGTCTCTACATTTTATTTACATATGAGTTCATACTTTCAATTTCTATTACTTCATTTATATCTTAACTATATTTTTCACATATTTATATCAAATCAGTATATTCATGTCATCATTTATGTTATCACACCATCTTTCATCAAATAACAATTACAATTAAACAGTAAGTCATAGGTACGTAAAACTTAACTTTCCTTAATTTAATACTTAGTTAAACTATGAACTAAAACCAGTCATGAAAGCACAAACTGAAATAGGCTCCTTGTCTATGGGCTTTACCTTTTATTTATCTCGAGACGGCCCGATGTCGTCTTTAGCTACGCACGATAATTCGATTATAGAAATAATATTAGTTTTCACGCAATCACATGAACAACACATCAATTAAACATAGTTTACATTTTATTCATTTTAGTCCTTATATCTGAAATGCTCATATTTTTCGATATCTAGTATTGAATCAAAATCAAATTTCATATTCTTTCATTAGGGACCTAAAGCTTTTAATCTATGACAAATTTTTCTAACAACTTTCATTTTATTCAATTTAATCCCTAATATCAAAATTAACTATATTATCTAAACATTTAATTCTAAGCTAATTTCACTGCCTTTCTAATATAATATTAACGAAATCTATACATATTTTTTATAATTCATCATAATCAACTCAAATTTCACTAAGGTTCAACATGGTAATTTGGTAAACATTAACCAATTCAAATTTCTAAACACATGGGTCTGCTAAGTCTAGTTTACAAGACCATGATTTCATAAAAAATTCAAAAGAAAAGTATGTTTACCTTAAATATATATATATATTTACATTCTCTCTCCCACTTCATATTTGTATACATGTCATTAAGACACTAGTTTACCTTAATTGATTCTAATTTAATGGCTTATAGTTAATCATGACAAAGTTAGTGGAAATGGATGATCATGATCAGCCATCCCACTAAGTTCAATTTAATAATGGTTAAATAACCATTAAGTCCTTTGGTTAATTAATAATTAAGCCCTCAAGCAATTATAAATTAAAACTTAATAGCGATGGTACATTACAATTTAATCTCTATATTATAAGTAATAACTTTCTCGATTTAATTATTTAACTATCCACTAATATATTTTCATACAAAATATATCACAGACTCGATTTATGAAATTAAATTCTAAAATTGTATTTTTCGACATAGATTAAATCGAATCGTTACAATTTCTTTTATTTCGATGAATATTAGTAATTAATTCAAATTTATTTTAAATATTAAAATTTTCCATTCCTAATTTATATTCATCATATATAATACAAACTGTATAATTCTAAAAATCAAACATTTGTATTTTTACATTCTCAATCATAGTATTATTGAAGCGATACAAATTTTATAATAAATATTAAATAAATACCAAATATTAAAAGTTGATATAAACAACAAAATTTATGCATAGCACCAGACAAAAAAAAACTAGTATGATAATATAAGTTAATAATTTAATATTTCTTTCTTTAGATTCAAATAAAATGTTGATAAATTTTAGTTTTGGAGAAATTTTCAAATTTTAAGGTTCTCGTAAAATTTGAGAACTAACTAAGGTTTTTAAAATCGAATCAGTGATCGAACTGGTTAGACCACCAAATTTTGGTTTGATCGGTTTATCTGGTTCAATTGGATAAATTATTTAAAAAAGTTTAAAAAATAAAAAATAAAAAATAAAAATATTGGTTCAATTGATTCGGTCAATCAATTCAATTGGTTTGTGATGGGTCAGGCTATCTGAAGGCCCGTTTGAAATTTGGGAGGGTTTGAATAAAAATATTAAGCCCGAAAATGGGTTTGGTAAAAAAAATTAGGCCCATTTAAAATATGAGTTAGGCTCGGGCTTGAACATTCAAGGCCTGAGCTTGGCCTGACCCGTTTTTAAGTTTATATCACTTTGTATTATGTAATCTATAACACATTAAAAAAATAAACTTATACTAAATATATAATACTACTCTAATGTAAACATTAAAATAATGTTAAGATGACTTTATAAAAAAATTTAATAAATAAAAAATATTAAATTAAAATAATACAAATAATTATTTTAAAAAAATATAAGTGGGCCTAAAATGGGTTTAGGTTAATCTTTTGTGAATATGGGCGGATTTGGACAAAATTTTAGACCCATGTTTCATGCTAGGCCGAGCTTGGCAAGCATAAAAAATGAATATCATGCTTAGGCTTGACACGAACCTGAACCCGACTCGAGTTGACCCATGAACACTTCTTGTTGCGCGGAAGCGTGTGAAAGAGTAAAATTATTGTACTGAAAAATCACACTAAGTTCAATTCCCAGGAAAGAGAGGTGGATCACGAGGATCGCTTACATACCAGATCTTTCCTAGCCAGAATATCCCTCTATCGTAATTTAATAGCACAATAAATCACTACAATGACACTTGCAAAATATGCAGAACAAAAAATAAAGAACACTAGAATTTTAACGAGGTTCAGCAAATTTTGCCTACGTCCTCGGGCACTACCAAATATATTTCACTCCAAAAATACAAGTGAAAGTTTACAAATAGGGAGAGAGAACAATTGCCTTAAGTAGAGAATGGCAAGTGTGGGATGAAGAAAGTAAGAAATGGTTAGGCCTATTTATAGTTGAGGTTCAAGGATCAACTTGCAATGTCCCTATACAATTAGGGACCAAAATTGCAATTATCCCATGCCAACTTTTAACCCAACTTGCCAACCAATTTTACTTTCTACTTTCGGTGCCCACCCTTTTTGACTTTTCAAACAATGGGTGGGTTCCAATAATCTCCACCTTGAAGATTTGATTAGGATAATCTTATCTTCACACAATTCTTTCTGCCTTTGACAACAATACTTGATAGTGCCTTCTTCAACTGTTAAACTTGCAGGATAATAATCAAGTTCAAACAATGTTCGAACTTGGTTGCTGTTACCACCTTGGTCATCATATCTGCGGGATTATTTGCAGTCTTGATCTTCTGAAGACAAATTTTCCCCTCTTCAATAATTTCCCGCACAAAATGGAATCGTACGTCGATATGTTTTGTACGTGCATGATAGACTTGATTCTTTGCTAAATGAATAGCACTTTGACTATCACAATACACGTTAATATGCTCCTGAACCAACCCCAAGGTTTTAGCCATACCTTGTAACCAAATAGCCTCCTTTACAGCCTCTGTTACAGCCATGTACTCGGCTTCTGTGGTTGACAATGCAACTGTAGACTGTAGTGTAGACTTCCAACTTATTGGTCCTCCAGCAAGTGTAAACACATAACTGGTGGTTGATCTTCGCTTGTCCAAATCACCGGCATAGTCAGAATCAACGTACCCAATAACACCTTTACCAAGTGTATTATCCTGCTTGAACAGTAATCCAACATCCACGGTCTTCTGAATATACCGTAGAATCCATTTCACAGCTTGCCAATGTCCTTTTCCAGGATTATGCATATACCTGCTCACTATACTAACTGCCTGTGAAATGTCGGGTCTTGTACACACCATTGCATACATCAAGCTACCCACTGCATTAGAATACGGAACTTGCAACATGTATTCTCGTTCCGTATTCGTCGAAGGAGATAGTTGTGCAGAAAGCTTGAAATGAGAAGCCAACGGGGTACTTACAGGTTTGGTCTTCTCGTTCATGCCAAACTGCTGTAGTACTTTCTTCAAATACTGCTTCTGAGACAAGCTAACTCTGCCATGAGCTCTATCTCTACATATTTCCATGCCAAGAATCTTCTTAGCTTCACCTAGATCTTTCATCTCAAACTCGAGATTGAGTTGAGTTTTCAATCTCTCAATCTCAACTTTGCTCTTAGATGCTATCAGCATATCATCAACATATAAGAGCAAGTATATGAAAGTTCCTTCTTGTAGCTTCTGAAAATATACGCAATGATCAAATTTACTTCTTGTGTACCTTTGCCCTTTCATGAACTGATCAAATCGCTTGTACCACTGCCTCGGAGATTGTTTCAATCCATAAAGCGACTTTGTCAGTTTGCAAACCCAATTTTCTTTATCAGCAACATTGAATCCATCAGGCTGAGTCATATAGATTTCCTCTTCCAAATCACCGTGTAAAAATGCTGTCTTCACATCAAGCTGAACTAGTTCAAGATCGTATTGCGCAACCAAGGCTAGCAAAATTCGAATAGACGAATGCTTCACAACTGGAGAAAACACTTCATTGTAGTCTATTCCTTCTTTCTGAGCGTAACCCTTTGCTACCAATCTAGCCTTGTATCGAATTTCATTTTTACCAGGAAATCCTTCCTTCTTTGCATATACCCATTTGCATCCAATTGCCTTCTTTCCCTTGGGCAGTCTCACCAACTCCCAAGTCCTATTTTTATGAAGAGACTGCATTTCTTCATTCATAGCTTGCTTCCACTTTACACCATCGGAGTTACTTATTGCTTCTGTGTAAGTGGAAGGAACATCATCATCTGCAATTGGAAGTGCATAGGCCACCATATCATCAAAGCGAGTAGGCTTACGAATCTCTCTTCTTGGCCTCCTATATGCAATTGAATCTTGTTGCTGTAGAAGTTCTTGGGTCGAAACTTCTTCATCATTTGTTCTTTCAATATTAGCTGGATCATCATTAACCTTTTCAAACTCCACCTGCTGCAAAGTACTACTGGTTTTGTCATCCTTTTGTGAATCCTCGTTCTTCATCATGGTTGATTCATCAAAAGTTACATCTCTACTGAAAACAATCTTCCTTGTATCAGGACACCAGAGACGGTATCCTTTTACACCACCAGTTATACCCATGAATAATGCTTTCTTTGCTCTTGGGTCTAACTTAGATTCTTTTACATGATAATATGTAGTGGAACCAAAAACATGTAAAGAATCATAATCAGTAGCAGGTTTACCAGTCCACATCTCCATAGGAGTTTTTCCATTTATTGCAGTTGATGGCAATCGGTTAATTAGATGGCACGCATATGTAACTGCCTCAGCCCAAAATTCCTTGCCCAATCCAGCATTGGACAACATACATCGAACTTTCTCCAGTATAGTCCGATTCATGCGTTCTGCCACCCCATTCTGCTGTGGTGTATCTCGAACAGTGAAGTGTCGCACAATGCCCTCATCTTGACATACTTGTAGAAATGGATCATTTTTGTACTCAGTACCATTATCTGATCGAAGTCGTTTGACCTTTCGACTTGTCTGAGTCTCCACCATCTTCTTCCACTTCAGAAATGCATACAAAACTTTATTTTTTCTTTTCATTAGATACACCCATACTTTTCTTGAATAATCATCAAGAAAAGTGACAAAATAGTGCATACCTCCCAAAGAAGCCACTTTGGTAGGTCCCCACACATCACTGTGAACATAGTCCAGAATTCCTTTCGTATTGTGAATTGCTGAACCAAATTTTACCCTCGTCTGCTTGCCCAGAACACAATGTTCACAGAATTCCAATTTGCAAGAATTTGCACCTTTCAACAAGCCTTGCTTCGCCAAAGTCTGCAAAGCTTTTTCACCAGCATGTCCCAATCGCCTATGCCATAACCTGGTAGCCTCTGAATCTGCATCTTTCGCAGAAGCTGTTGATGTTGATCCAATAACTGTACTTCCATTTAAATAGTACAAGTTATTTCTTCTAGTGCCTTTCATCACCGTCAATACCCCAGCTACTACCTTTAGTAATCCATCTCTCAAAGTGATTGTGAGCCCTTTAGATTCTAGGGCCCCTAATGAGATGAGATTTTTCTTCAAGCTGGGTACATAGCGAACATCTGTCAGAACTTGGATTGAGCCGTCATGGTTCTTCAATTTGATTGTACCTACACCCATTGTCTTACAGGCACTATCATTGCCCATAAAAACAACTCCACCTTCTAGTTCTTCAAGACTAGAAAACCAGTCCTTATTAGGACACATATGGTAAGTACATCCCGAATCCAATATCCACTCATCCGTTTGACATGCCATTGCCATGCCAACCAAGCTAAAGTCTGACTCCTCATCATGCTCCGCTACACATGCATTAGAAATAGACTTGCCCTTTTGTAACTTAGGACAATTCTTTTTCCAATGCCCTTTCTCACGACAAAAGGCACATTCATCTTTGGCGGGTCTCCCTTTGGACTTACCCCTTCTACCAGGTTTGCTGCTGTGTGAACGACCTCTTACTGTTAAGACTTCTGCAGTTGTATCTCTGTGATCTCTTTTATCTTTCTTTCGAGTCTCAGATCTATACAACGCACTACAGACTGCATCAAATGTGATTGAATCTTTCCCATGAAGCAATGTGGTGGTAAGATGATCATATTCATCAGGAAGGGAATTCAACAACAATAATGCCTTGTCTTCATCTTCAAATTTCTCATCCAAATTTAGCAAGTCTGCTAAAATTTTATTGAATGAGTTCACATGGTCATTCATCGACATACCGGGTGCATACGTGAACCGAAAAAGTTTCTTTTTCATATAAAGCCTATTTTCAAGACTTTTCGTTAGAAACTTTTCTTCCAATGTATCCCACAGCTTCTTCGCTGATGTCTCCCTAATGACGGAGTACTTCTGCTCTTTGGCCAAGCATAGGCGGATTGTACCACACGCCTGTCTATTGATCTTGGCCCACTCCTTGTCATCCATCTTGTCAGGTTTTTCTTCAAGGGCTATATCCAGCTCTTGCTGACATAAGACATCCAGGATCTCACACTGCCACATACCAAAATTATTGGTACCGTCAAATTTCTCTACTTCAAATTTTGCATTTGTCACAGTAGTCCTTGCTGATGACGATGCTGCTGCCATTTTTCTCCTCAATCCCAACTACTGTATACGTGAACAGTACCGTATACGTGAATAGTGCCGTATATGTGAATAGTACTGTATACGTAAATAGTGCCGTATACGTGAATAGTACCGTAAACGGTCGTATTCCCTAAGTACGAACCTGGCTCTGATACCAATTGTTGCGCGGAAGCGTGTGAAAGAGTAAAATTATTGTACTGAAAAATCACACTAAGTTCAATTCCCAGGAAAGAGAGGTGGATCACGAGGATCGCTTACATACCAGATCTTTCCTAGCCAGAATATCCCTCTATCGTAATTTAATAGCACAATAAATCACTACAATGACACTTGCAAAATATGCAGAACAAAAAATAAAGAACACTAGAATTTTAACGAGGTTCAGCAAATTTTGCCTACGTCCTCGGGCACTACCAAATATATTTCACTCCAAAAATACAAGTGAAAGTTTACAAATAGGGAGAGAGAACAATTGCCTTAAGTAGAGAATGGCAAGTGTGGGATGAAGAAAGTAAGAAATGGTTAGGCCTATTTATAGTTGAGGTTCAAGGATCAACTTGCAATGTCTCTATACAATTAGGGACCAAAATTGCAATTATCCCATGCCAACTTTTAACCCAACTTGCCAACCAATTTTACTTTCTACTTTCGGTGCCCACCCTTTTTGACTTTTCAAACAATGGGTGGGTTCCAATACTTCTATTCGTGAGTCAACTGGTTCAACCTCTTATTCCGAATCAATATTTCAGTTGATTCTTGATGCAATTAATGCAATCAACTTGATCCGATTTTGAACCCAATGAACTAGAAAAGGATAATAAATACAATGCACCTCTATCCTGCCATCGTAAATGCAGGGGCAAATGAATTCATTGAATGAGAATTCAACAATGGCGGATGAGTGAAAACTTTCCACATCTTATAAATACATATAGTTTACTAAAAGTTTGGATTATAATAAAGAAATAGAAATGCACACGAGTTTTAATTTTGTAGAATCACTAATGTGAACTCATGATAGTAATACTTGAAAGTGGACTATCCCTTTTGTATTTCAAATACTACAATGCCTTCTTTCATATGTACGTATTATATTATAATGTATTAGTGGACCTATTGAATTGAATGAAAACTGAGTCACTAATTATATTTTTCTATTTTTAAGAAAGGATGAAGATTGCGCTAATTATTATGCGACTTTTTCAAATACATTTCAACATGATGTTATATTAAAATTCAAATACTTTTTTAATATTGACTATTAAATTAATTTAGATCTAAGGTATATTTTTCTATTCGATGAGTACCGTTTCATCGAACCGATCATCGAAACATCGTTTAGAATTTACCCATGTATTAAATATAATTTCTTAAAATATTCGTCCAATAAGAAAAGGATTGGGTCAATTACTAAATCATCATCATTACATAACATTATTGGGGTCCAATAATTAAGCACTCACATTTAGGATGCTGGGTCTCAATTATCAACTTCACTTCTTATCTTATTCATGTGTGTTGGATATAATATTCATATTTGTATCCTTTCATTCTTAAATTAGTATTAAATAATCGATGTGCTTCGATTGGGTTATATACTTGTTTACTTTATCATAATATATCATTTTTATTTTAATTTACACAGTAAAAGCTTTTTTTATGTTGTTAACTTGTGATTCACCAAATGTTTAATAATATATTTTAAAACAATCTTTAGTTTATAAAAAAAATTAGATAAATACTTTAGAAACATATTTTCATAACAACTTTTAGTAGTCCATTTGTTTTTTTTACAAATCTCGTACACTAATGACAAAAGTAAATCACCATCAATACACATGCATGCACATCATATGTGGATATTTCTTACAACTCCAAGAGTAAAAGCGCTTAACCAATAGGTCAACTAGAGAGATTCCAATAGTCCCCAAAAGTGAATTAACTTTATAATTTATGGCTGACAGGTTAGACATCCAGATGTATAAAGTTGGTCTCTCAGTATTATGGTGCAAACTGCAAAGGTAAAATAAGGATATGCCTTCTATTACAAAACGTAGGCAGATCTCCACCAATTTCATAAACCTGGTGCTGTTACTAACAGTCCTTTCCTTGCTTAGCCCTGCAACTGAAGCTCAACAGCATAGATTTGGAATCCCATCCTGTCCAAACACCACCACTTTCACCATAAACAGCACTTACCAAGCCAACCGTGATACCCTCTTGTCTTCGCTATCGTCTAATGTTACCCGTGGTGTTTTTTTCTACAACACAACCGCAGGGAAGAGCCCTGACATGGTATACGGTCTGTTCCTCTGCCGTGGGGATATTTCTACCAGCACCTGCCAAGCGTGTGTCACCTACGCCGCCACCCACATTTCCCGACGTTGTCCCCTCGACAAGACGGCAGTGGTTTGGTACGAAGAATGCTTCCTACGCTACTCGAACCGAAACATCTTTTCGGTTGTGACTGAAACCCCTACAATTTACTTCTTGAGCGGTAGGTCTTCGGTTGTGACTATCTCCGAGGAAGACCGTTTCGAGCAGTTTGTTCTGAAGGTGATCAATGAAACTATAGCCATGGCGGAAAGTAGACCGGCAGGTGTTTCAAAATACGTGACTAGAGTTGAGAATATATCTAGTTTTCAAACACTGTACATCAGGGTCGATTGTACACCGGACTTATTAGGTGCGGATTGCGGTAGATGTTTGCGACGAGCCAGAGCATATATTCCGGCTGGACGGCAAGGTGGAAGAGCTTTTAATCCAAGCTGTAGCGTCAGATATGAATTTAACCCCTTCTTTAATCTAACCGCGGTTGCAGCTCTTCCAGCTAAAGGTTTCTCTCACCCAAATTTTTTGTTCTCCCTTTTTTTTTTTACTATTGATTTTAGCCCAAAAAATAAAAAAAAAACTCAACTAGGAATCGAGGTTTTTTATTTTCTATTTTTATAAATTTATTTAATAAAATTACACCAAATGATCGAATTAGTCGGACCAGGAATTACCATAACATTGACTGCAATTTATGTTTACCCAGGCCAAGCTGTGCTTGAATATAGGTTTAATTTTTTGTTGAAATTTATTAATACTTTCTATTCATATTAATTTTTTAAAATATATTATTTTTAATTTAATGTTTTAGATTAAATTTAGATAACTTAGCATAATTTTTAATTTTTACATACTACTATATTATTACATATTTAATTTTAGGCTTAATGTAACATTCAATATCGGACATTTTTTTCCTCATTTGATTATTAATTTTTTTTGTTTAATTTGGTACCTAAACTTGACACTTTTTCTTATTTTGGTACTAATCTTGACACTTTCTCTTAAATTGTTACTTAATCTTTTTGGGGTCCAATTTGATACCTGAACTTGACTTTTTTTCCTAATTTGGTACCTAATCTTGTTTTTTTGTTCGATTTGGTACTTAAACTTTTCAAACATTTATAAATTACTCCATTTACTAACAACGTTATTTTTTTTATGAGGTAGCATCAATGTATGATCGAAATGTTACAGATGATATGATTTTTTTTGTATTTTATATGTTGAATTACTTTTAGTTTTATTTATTTAGTTAATTATTTTATTAATAAAAAATATTGAATTTATTTTAATTTGGGTTTTTAAAACTCTTTTTTTTCTTATTTAATATTATTATCGAATCATAGCTCAATACCTATTTTTTTACATGAACTTCTTTTAACATTGACAAAATTTTTGTAGCATAACAAAAAAAAAATAAAAATAACACCATTAGTGTTTTGCTTAATTTGTATAACATTTAATAAATTTAGATATAAAATTTAGGCACTAAATTAGGAAAAAATGTCAAGTTCATGTACCAAATTGGGTCCAAAAAGGGTTTAGGTACCAAATTAGGAAAAGTATCAAGTTCAAGTACCAAATTGGGCAAAAAAAAAAGAGTTTAGATACCGAATTAAAAAAGAATGCCAAGTTCAAATACAAAATGGTATATAACCCATTTTTTGAGCCTTATATTTTTTTTAAACTTTTTATATTTCGGACAAGTCTTTAAACTTGAGCAGGTAGACCAATTCATGAATAAATCAGTTTAGAACTATTAATTGAAGGGTTTGATTGAATTCGGGTGGAGCTAATTTAGGTTAACCTAATTCGTGCCTTTAAAATTTTGAGATATTTAGGATTCGACATTTGGTTGATTAGTATAAATTTGATTTCATATCAGTTGAGTTTGACACATCCATAATATCAATAGCATTGTTATTTTTATTAGGAGGCAATGTTGTGTTGTGTTGTGTTTGGTTTGTAATTAATTATGTATAATTCCCGAGCATTTTGCATATCAAAAGTGCACATTTATCATCACGATTGCCTTGTAATCAAGAGTCTGTTATAGGATGGATGTGTGTAGTTTGGCTGTGGAAAGTGCATTTGAACCTATCAATGTTAAGAAAAGAGAAAAATCCCCTGTGTTCATAAGAATTACAATGAACTGAATTGAGAACTTCTGCTCTTATTTAGGAGGAGAGAAACATATCAAATTAAACCGAATTCGAATACTCATTACAAGTTTATCGGTGATATTTGGGGTAGCTGTGGTTTTTATCTCTGGCTTCTTTATATGGAGGAGGAGAAACAGTCAAGGTATGCAATGGAGTAACTTCATGATAAGCATTACAAATTCGTTTTATATTCTTATGCCGATCAGATTTTGATTTTTATTACAGACAAAGAAAACATCCACGAAGTTCAATTGCTAGACTTGGAAAATGAGCACTCAAAGGAAACTTCTAGTGGAGAAAATTGGGAGCGGTCTCAAGAGTTTCCTTCTATACAATTGGATATTCTACATGCAGCGACAAATCATTTTTCTGATGAAAATAAGCTCGGAGAGGGTGGATTTGGTCCTGTATACAAGGTAATTACAGTTATCTCTATATGGTAGCTTTAGAGATGATCTGTGTGAATCAATAAGTATGTAAGTATTCCAGAGAAGTTATATAATTGAAACAATTCTTGCAGGGTACACTAGCAAATGGTAAAGAAATTGCAGTTAAAAGGCTGTCAAGAACTTCGGGTCAAGGGCTTGTTGAATTCAAGAATGAAGTCCTGTTAATTGCTAGATTACAACATAAAAATCTTGTGAGACTCTTAGGTTGCTGCTTAGAGAAAAATGAAAAGTTGCTTGTATATGAATTCATGCCCAACAGAAGCCTAGACGTCTTCCTGTTCGGTTTGCTCCCTAAACCTTTAACTAATCAACAACCTTGACAAGTAAATGAAGTAATGAAAATGTAATCACTTGTTTTTTCCTTCTTTTTTTCACATTTATATCAGATTCAAATTTGGCTACACAATTGGATTGGCAGAAACGGTTTAATATTATTAAAGGAATTGTCCGAGGTATTATGTATCTACATGAAGATTCTCGCCTCAGAATTATACACAGAGACCTTAAAGCTAGTAATATTTTACTAGATCATAAAATGAATCCGAAAATCTCAGACTTTGGCATGGCAAGAATATTTTGTGAAGATATAAACCAAGCAAACACCAATAGAGTAGTCGGAACATAGTAAGTACATATATACTCATTGCTTGACGGGTTGATGAGGTCATTATTAATATTATAATATTGTTATTTAATAATTTTCTGTTTCTAAAATTTTCTACGATATAACCTAATTTACTTTTAATTTTTTTGTTATCTCTTATGAATTTAAAGTGGTTACATGGCACCTGAATATGCTATGGAAGGACTCTTTTCTATCAAATCCGATGTTTTTAGTTTTGGAGTACTTTTGTTGGAGATTATAAGTGGAAAAAAGAACAATGGTTTTCATCTTGCAAAGCGTGGCGAAAGCTTGCTAACTTTTGTATGTTTTCATCCTTTCTTTTGTCTTCAAACAATTTATATATTTAATGTACGGATTATACTAACAATTTTAAGCTACAATTGTAGGCGTGGAAACTATGGTCTAAGGGTGAAGGAATGGAACTAATAGATCAACTCCTTGTCCCCTCATGTGTGGCTTTTGAAGTGCTTAAATGCATTCATATTGGGTTATTGTGCGTGCAGGAAGACCCAGCAGACAGGCCAACCATGTCATCTGTGATTTTCATGTTGGCAAGCGATGGTTCCATAAAGCTTCCTCGTCCAACTGAACCAGCATTTTCTGTTGGACGTGTTGTTACAAAATCAATTGAACCCATTTCAAGTGAGGAAGTCTTTTCAGTTAATGAGATTACAGTTTCAAATTTCTTACCTCGCTGATTTGATCGTTGTTTTAAACATTCAAGGTTATGTAAAAGTTTTTCGTTGTTACTTTCTTGTCTAAACCAGCAAATCTAAATCCAATTGATGCAATGCATTTGAAAGTTATTACTATTGAAAGTTTCTTATCATTACTATATATTTGAATTTTCAAACTGGTTTTGATCTTTCAAATTTACACACAAGTATTTTAGAAGAAACGATGTCAGAAAAGTTATGCATATGTAATTTGGGCACCATAACCCTAATATATATAACTTTTGCACATTAACTTTAAAATTTCTAATCAGTCCATCATCAATTAAAAATTAGTTATAGAGTATTTACATATATTTGGCTCATACTTTATTTAATAACTGAAGCTAAATAAGTCTTGATTAAATTAGATCACTTTTAGTTTGGGCTAACATTTTATAATAGTAAATAATATATAATATATAATTATTCTTATTATATATGTAATGTCCATATTTTTTCAACAATCTCTCACTTGGACCACACACATATATATATACACAATTACTCTATAATTACATGTCATATATAACCTTATGAGCTCAAAACTTTACTATTATATCCAAAAAGTATTTCAAATAATCTAGTCCATTAATTATGTTAACATAGAACCAAAATGACTTTCGTTACATATATAGTAACTAAATCCATCCCCGATCACATATATTAGCATAACCAAATGATATAGATCAACTATAAATGTGTAGCATGAAAATAACGTGCAATGTGATCCAAACATATTTATTTCCAACTGGTTCCCCTCAAACCTTAGTGAGATCAAATTTTACCAAAATCAGTGTGAATAAACCAAATAAACTTTATTTCTATATAAAATATACTTAATATCTTTAAACTGAAATAACTGAAAATGTATCTATAACAGAAAAGCATTTAAAATTGCAAACTCTCACTAAAACTAAATATCTTGAAATAACATTACACCAATATGAGTAGTGTGCTAATAAAAACCTTCGGTGGTAGTCCCTTAGTAAGCGAATCCGCAATCATGTAGCTTGTCTCAATATACTTTATAGATACGTGACCACTTTGAACTCTTACTTTTTAACAACGAAGAATTTAAAGTCTATGTGTTTTGATTTTGATGTGCTCCAATTGTTATTGGAATAAAATATTGCAATTTATTGTCACAATTTGCATCTTAGTGACAAAATTTTGCATTCATATTCCATTAAAACCGAAGCCTATATACGTAACAATCTCTAACTTATTAGGCCTCCGATATGTGAGCATGCAAATTTTTTTTCTAAAGATAATGTATGAATCATTTAGCTGCTTTCTAATGATCCATACTCGAATTGCTTAAATGTCTGCACAACATCCCAACAATATACACGTTTCTTTAATTTCAAAATCATTCTTGGGGCATTGATCGAGACTATTTTTACTCCTATTGATCTTGTGATATATATAATCATTAACCAAAGCCATCTCGAAATCGAATGACATAATCATTTGGTGAATATTCTAATACCGCTGATGAGAGGCCTACATAAGCTCATAGATGGATTTCTTTAATTTGAAAACCATTAACTTTGCATCACTAAATACAAAGTTTTCTAGTTGCACCATATAAATCGTCTCATCAATGTTACCATTGAGAAACATAGTCTTAGCATCCATCTAATGTAGCTTAAGGTCAAAATATGTCACTAAAGCCATTATAACTCTTTCTCTAGTGGACCTTCTTATGGCATTGATTCTTGAGGTTATAGAGTTTGTTACTTGACTATAAGGTTCTACGACATTGTCTTGATCCAGAGTTGCTATTTGAACAATATTAGATATAATAAATTGTTCCTAATATTTATTAATAATAATCAAAAGAATGTGTTGAGGAATATCAACATACTCTTTTTCAAAGACAATGCCCTTAATTCTCTCCTCCCTCCTACAAACTCAACATCCTTAAAGAACAAATATTATCCGTCTTAAAATAATCTTAGTAGTGAGATTATAAAATTTTTAATCTTTAGATCTTTCGGACTATCCAAAAAATCAAAGTGATCAAAAATATCACTGGACACAAGCCTCTCAATTTTCCTTTTGGAGATATAAACTAATCTCTTGTGTCACAATAAAGCTAAATTCCTAATGGTTAATTTGTGTCTTTTACCTGTTACGGTAGTATGCAAGAATTAATTAAATGAAGCAATAGTATTAAGTAAAATATATTAGCATAACTTGATAAAGAATCGAAGCCAACCAAATTTAAGTTTTGAAAACTAAAAATTCTATTTCAAAAATGAAAATAGAAAAATTTTTCCAGTGCTAAAATAGAAATCAAAATCCAGTACGTACCTAAAAGGAAGTACAATAAAATTTCTTAATTAAATCCAAATAAAATTCAATTCTAAATAATCTAAAGTTTCTATTGCTTCAATTTCTACCGAATGACCATTTCCAATGTAGATGTATCTTTCACCATCATTTAGCTTTTGGCAATTCTAACAACCTTGCATAGACACACTGAGGTGAGTTATATCACTGAAATCTATCCACCATGTGCGTCAAAGTACCAAAGTCAAATTAACCTCAAAACAAACAAAATTAAAAAGTGTACATTTTTTAACACGCCAAACATGATAATTGGTACAATTCTTCTTTTGATGACCTTTCGCAACACAGACGAAACAACCATCCTTAATTGGTTCATTTTGTTGTTTCTTTTCTGGTGTTGTATCCGTAGGTTCCTTAATTTTCTTTCTCTTTTTATCCATCTTATCCTTCAAGGTTGTGGCTAAATGAGCACTTTCTGTCATTTCTTGCTTCATCCTTTCATCTTCTTGAACACAATGTGAGATGAACTCATTAAAAGACCAAGTCTCTTTTTGACAGTTTTAGCTCACCTTAAACTAACTAAATTGTGGTGGAAGAGACATTAAAACAAAATACACTAGCAAGTCCTTAGAGAGTTCTAGCTTTAAATGCTTTCAACTTTGAAGCAAGATGAGACATTTCTATAATGTACTCTCTGATATTCCTTTTCCCTTTATACCTCATCAAAATTAACTTTGCCAAGAGTATACCAATTTCAACCTTTTCATTATTGACAAATCTCTTTTCAATGCCGGTCAAGAATTCCTTAGCCGTGGTAATCTTATCAGAAATAGTGCCCTTGAATGTTTCTGGTATGACCTTCTTTATGATCACTATACACACACAATTTGATCTCTCCCACCTTTCCATCTCACTTTTTTTTATCAGAGGTACTCTCATTTGTAAGTGGTGGAGAAGAATGAGTCTTTAACGCAAGGTCGAGATCCATGACTCTTGAGAACAATCATAAGATTCTCTTGCCATGATTTAAAGTTGGTGCCATTTAACATAAGAATCAAGTTAATGCTGGTTGTGATGTTAGAAGGTGTAATAATAGCTGAATCAAACAAAACAAGCTCACGCTTTAAATTTAAACCAGAATAATTTAAATAAAGGTAAACCCCATCTCAGAATACCAGACACTCCATTAATATTTTATCTTTGGACAAAAATATTAACTTGTAAGTGATATCTTGTTGTAGTAATCAAACACTAACAATAAAAATATGTCGAATAATAATTTTTTCTTTGGACTGATTATTACTCATATGTAAAACCGAATAATCATCACATGTTTATTACCACAGTTGCACATGTAATTTTATTAAATATTAACCTTCTTTTGGACCGATCAGTATTAACGTAGCTTAGGTTACATGCATACAAACTTTTATATTTTAAAACAAAATAATTTCAACAACAAAGGTCACTTTGACAACTTATTGTTTCAACTAAGTTATTTTATAATATATATTAATATATCGATATTTAAATTTAAAATTTCATAACAGTCAAAAGTCAAAATAAAAATTTTAAATTGCTCTACAGATCCGAAAAAACTAAAAATAAAATTATCTAAATGGTACCACCTTAATCTGTGATTGATTCTACATATAATAAAAATAAAACCCTATATAACCAAAATTTAAAATCATTAACCTAAAATTTTCAAAAACAATATCGTAATAGTTAGCATATGTTACAACTTATACTGCATATCATATCATTATAATTTAAAAAAATGTTTGAAATCATAATATACGAAAACCAAAATCTAAAAAAAAAAAACCCTAAATTCATCTTTAAAAATACTGTATCCATATATATTTAAAGAAAAAGAATGAAAAAATAAATCAAAACAATATCACTACCCTTCCCCAATAATTTCCATCTGGATACGCCCTTTCCATATATATTCTCATTTATTATCAATAACATTTAAAGTGATTGTAGAACTTATTTATTTCTATGGAAAAATAGAGTATTTTGAAGAAAGTATTTTCTTTATCGATAGGGATTGATCAACTTGATCATAGGTACCCATTTCTTCCCAAGAAATTTACAATCACAAAGAAAGCTATACACCCAAATTTTTGCGCAAACTATGACACCAGATTCATTCAACCAAATTTATCCAACCTCAAACCAATTGGATGGAATGGCATCTGAGAGATGAGATGACTTACCGTCTTGCATACGACAATCCTTATATACATGTCATGTTTTCGGTAATCTATGTCGATGGATTGCTTTCATCGTCCCGGCCGAAGTAATGTAGCCAATTTCCACATTGAACCATCTTTTCGTTCTTGTAAAATAATTATACACAACCAAGAGGCTTGACTGGGTTTTTTCTTAGTAAAAGCAGCCATGTCATAAATTATTTTATATAGCTGAGCTCTCTCGTCTTAGATCCAAACAAGGAGATAACGCAAAAAATTAAAAATAAAATGCAGAGCTCCACAATTTTAATAACCCTGTGGCTGTTAGTAATAGTCCTTTCCGTACTTAGCCTTATAACTGAAGCTCGGCCGCCTACTTATCTCTGGCACGTTTGTCCTAACACCACCACTTTCCCCAGAAACAGCACCTACCAAGCCAACCGTGATACCCTCTTAACTTCGCTATCGTCTAATGGCAGCCGTGGTAATGGTTTCTATAACACAACCGCAGGCAGAAACCCTGACACGGTTTACGGTCTTTTCCTCTGCCGTGGGGATCTTTCTACCAGCGTTTGTCAAGCGTGTGTCACCTTCGCCTCTACTGACATTTCCCGACGTTGTCCTGTTGAAATAGCAGCGGTGGTTTGGTACGACGAGTGCCTCCTACGATACTCGGACGAAAATATATTTTCCGCCGTGGCTGAAGAACCTGCAATTATCTTGTTCAACACTCAGAACATCAGTGACCAAGTCCGTTTCGACAGCCAAGTTCAAGAAGTGATGAGTGGTACAGCAACCCAAGCCGCAAACGCAGCACCAGGTGCTAAAAAATTCGCGACTAGAGAGGCAGATGCCAATTTTACATCGAGTTTTCGAACACTATATGCCCTTGCTCAGTGTACACCGGATTTGCCAACCTCCGATTGCGACAGATGCCTGCGATACGTAACTGGAAACCTTCCAAGAGGAAGCCAAAGAGGAAGAGTGTTGAGTCCTAGCTGCAACGTCAGATATGAAGTTTACTTGTTCTATAATCTAAATCAAACAGCAGTTGCATCTCCTCCACCTCCTCTAGTTCCAGGTTTATCCTTACTATTCATTCATAATTTTGGGTTAGATCATTAAAAAGATAAAGCTAGAGGAAATAGATTTTTAATCTAATAGTCTACCACCTAGACACCCTTTTTGACTCTATTAACGGTATATATCATGGCTTCAGAAGGGAATGGCCGAAGATCATGGTCAATAATTATTGCCATTGTTGCTCCAATTGCTGCCTTCATTTTGCTTTTCATACTGACTTGTTGGCTGTTAAAGAGGGGAACAAGGAAGTACAATGCTACCCACGGAGAAAACGGTAAAGGGAATGATTAAGCTTGTGCTTCTTTTGAGCCATTTTATTTCCTTGTCTTTCACAAAAAAATTTGTCACCCCTTCGCCATTTGATTGTTTAGCAGGATATGACATAACCACTATAGAATCATTGAAGTATGATTTTACCACAATTGAAGCTGCAACAGACAAGTTTTCAGATGCCAACAAGCTAGGCAAAGGAGGTTTTGGTGAGGTTTACAAGGTACTTGGTCATTTTGTTCATACAGAGTCCAATCAATTTGATAAAAAACTTGGTCTAAATACGCATTTTAATGACTGGTTATTAATTTGTATATGCTTAGGGTATCCTACCCAACAAACAAGAAATAGCTGTTAAGAGGTTATCAAGAGGTTCAGGACAAGGCACTGAGGAATTTGAAAATGAGGTCGTATTGATAGCCAAGCTTCAACACAGAAATCTAGTCAGCGTATTGGGCTTTTGCCTGGAAAGAGGTGAAAAGATACTTGTCTACGAATATGTTCCCAACAAGAGCCTTGACTATTTTATTTTTGGTATTTTTCACATACTTTGCAATGACCTTTTTGAGAATTTGCATTTGCTTTAAGGTTGGTTTTTAAACACAATTTTTTGTTTTTGTTTAGATCGTGCGGAGGAAGGACAATTGGATTGGTCGAGACGATACAAGATAATTGGAAGAATTGCTCGTGGAATTCTTTATTTGCACGAGGATTCTAGACTTAGAATCATTCACCGTGATCTCAAGGCCAGCAATATATTATTAGATGGAGACATGACCCCCCAAATATCGGATTTTGGCATGGCAAGAATTTTTGGAATTGATCAAACTCAAGGAACCACTAGAAAGATTGTTGGAACCTAGTAAGCCCTGACTTTGTTCAGCCTAATTGTTGAATGTTCTAATACCTCCATTACCTTGAAATTGTTATTGGTTCGACAGCGGCTATATGTCTCCAGAATATGCAATGCATGGGCAATTTTCGATGAAATCGGATGTGTATAGCTTTGGTGTTTTAGTTCTAGAAATCATAAGTGGCCTAAGGAACAGAGATTTCTATGAAACAGATGGTGCTGAGGACCTCATTAGCTACGTGCGTATAATTCTTTTGGCCTTTTTTGTTCAAATATCCTTTATATAGAACTTATTGAATCTTTGATGAACCAATGCAGGCTTGGAAACTATGGAAGGATGAAAGACCCTTAGAATTGTTGAACCCTGTTCTGAGGAATGATTACTCGAGAAATGAAGTCACCAAATGCATCCAACTCGGATTATTATGTGTTCAGGAAGATCCAGCTGACCGGCCAACGATGGCTACCATTGTTCTAAAGCTTAATAGGCACTCTGCCAAACTACCAATGCCTAAACAACCAGCATTTGTCCTTGATAGTAGAACAGATGGGAGGATGCCAGACAAGGGGCTTGAATCGGACCAATCTACTACTCAATCAATGCCGTCGTCTATCAATGAGGTATCTATTACGGAATTATACCCTCGGTAATGTGAGCTAATGGATGCATCATCATCCTCAACCTCAAGGTAGATAGCTATCTACCGACGTTGATCAACAAGTAAAATTTTAAATAAAGTGATAATTTATTTAAAATCAATTTTATAAAATTATAATGTAAACATGGATGATTATTTCCTTAGCTAGAATAATATAATATAATATAATATAATATTATTAGGATATGGTGTCGATAATGTAAAAAGGAGTGTCATGACCCAACCTAGGTCACTGGCCTCATTTGGATTTTTATGTAATTCTTATGTATGTGAAAACGAATCGTTTTCTATTTTCTCTGCAATTAATCTTCTCATTTATTAGTCTTTATGACCAAACTTATTTCTATGGAAAAATGTAATTTCTTATAGAAATCTTCTTTTGCATTCAAAAACCGAAGAATACACATGTTCATTTTTGTTTTCATGACAAAGTGGAAAGTTTTGCTTATCAAGAAAAAAAACAATGAAGAAATATTCTTCTTTTTTTTTTTTTTGTCAAAATTACTGTCCATAGTCGTGTTGCAAAGTTGTGGCTGACTAGTGTAGTTTCCTGGACCATAAACTGCTTTATCATATTTATGATATTTCGATCAATTAATAACAGAAGACGATATAGAAAATTTAAAAAAAAAAAAAACCAAGACCATGACGTAAAACTCTCTGTTATTACACGTATGCACGAGAAAAAACACACTGAAAGTGCTTGCCTACTACAAACCAAAAACCCCTTCAAGTGGAACAAATTAGATTACTCAGTACTACTGCAATCGGATTACTCGAGTGTTTCGACCCACCGAGATTCATGGCCAACTGGCTCATTGAGTATTCGTTTTTGACCCTACTCTTTTAAGTTCTTAGCTTCCAATTTGATTGAGATTTCTAGTCTTCCTTGTAGACTAATACAATCCAAAAATTCGACTCAAATTTTTCAGTAAAGGATCAACGAATTTTCTGTAATGGCGAATAGTATTTCCCTTTATACAACAACCCATATTATAATTTATAAATCTGGTATCTCTTGTCTTATAATCCAAGCTAAAACAAGGTGATGACTTTTATAAACTTGTTGCTGTTAGGAATAGTACTTTCCTTGCTTACCCCTGCAATTGAAGCTCAGCAGCCTACTTATCTGTACCACGATTGTCCAAACACCACCACTTTCACCGTAATCAGCACTTACCAAGCCAACCGCAATACCGTCTTATCATCGCTGTTGTCTAATAGCACCCGTGGTTAGGGGTGTTCATTCGGTTAACCGACCGGTTAACCGACCCGAAATTACTATAACCGAATTAACCGACCTTCCAAAAATTTTAACCGTTAACCGAACCGATTTTTTTAAAAAAAAATTAACCGAATCGAAATTTTTTCGGTTAATAAGGTCGGTTAACCGAATTAACCGAAAATTATGTATTTTTTATTTTTGGTTAAAAATTACCCGAATTACCCGAATTAACCGAATTACCGAAAAATACCCGAATTACCCAAAATTTTTTATTTTTTATTTTTAAAATTTAAAAAATTTATAAATTATTAAAGTAAATTGGGTTTTAGACTTTAGTAAATTGGGTTGTCTTTTAGTTTTAGTTTTATTGGATTGGGTAATTGAGTAAACTTTAGTTTTAGTTTTATTGGGTTGGGTAATTGGGTTGGGTAATTGAGTTTGGGCTGGGTTGGATAATTTTATTTATTAATTTTTTCGGTTAACCGAAAAATTTCGGTTAACCGACCGATTTCGAACCGAATTAACCGTTAATCGAAAAATCATAAAAAAATTAACCGACCCCCGACCGAAAAAATTCGGTTAACCGGCCGATTAACCGAATTCGGTCGGTTAACCGAATTTTTTCGGTTTTACCCGAATTATGCACACCCCTACCCGTGCTGATGGTTTCTACAACACAACCGCAGGCAGGAGCCCTGACATGGTATACGGGCTTTTCCATTGCCGTGGGGATCTTTCTACCAGCGACTGCCAAGCGTGTGTCACCTTTGCCACCACCGATATTTCCCAACGTTGTCCCAACCAAACAACGGCGGTGGCTTGGTACGACGAGTGCCTCCTACGGTACTCGAATCGAAATATCTTCTCCGTTGTCGAAGACCGACCCGCAGTTAGATTGAGTAACTATCGGAATGCAACTGGGACAGAAATCCCTTTCGACCAGCTAGTGGCCGCCACAGTTGTTATGAACATGAACGATATAACAACCCAAACGGAAAATAAACCCGCAGGTTCTAAAAAATTTGCGACAAGAGAGACCAAACTTTCAAGTTCTTGAACACTGTACACGCTCGCCCAGTGTACACCGGACTTATCAGGCAGTGACTGCAGTATATGTCTGCAAGGAGCACTAGAACTTCTTCCAACTGGATGGCTAGGCGGAAGATTGTTGAGTCCTAGCTGCAACGTCAGATATGAAATTTACCCCTTCTATAATCCAACGATAGTTTCGCCTCAACCTCCTCCTGCAGCAGGTTTATCCTCACTGTTAATTGATAAATTTGATCCTTTCCTTTTTCCTTTTTTATAGTTCTCGACAAAAAGAAAACAAGATTCACTACATTCTCTTTTCTTTTTTCTGGTCGGTAATTTGTAAATTAATATATAGGTAAAGAACAATCCCCTGTTTTCATAAGGATTATAATGAACTGAATTGAGGATATCTAATTCTGCTCTTATTTAATCAGAAGAAGAGAAACAAAACAAATCAAACCGGATTCCAGTACTTGTTGCAAGTTTATCAGCAATTTTTGGGCTGGCTGTGGTTTTTATCTCTGGTTTCTTCATCCGGAGGAGGAGAAACAGTCGAGGTACATATCGGAGTGATCTTTCTGGCAAGTATTGTAACTTCTTTTTATATTCTTATGCTGATCATATTATGATTTTATTACAGACGAAGAAAACAGCCAAGAAGTTCAATTACTTGACTTGGTAAATGAGCACTCAAGGGAAACTTTTAACGGAGAAAATGGGGAGAGATCTCAGGAGTTTCCTTCTATACAGTTGGATGTTTTACATGCAGCGACAAATCACTTTTCTGATGAAAATAAGCTGGGACAGGGTGGATTTGGTCCTGTATACAAAGTAATTATATAACTTGAAACTTTTATGTGAGTTGGCTTTAGAACTGATGTATGCGAATTAAGTATGTGAATACTCCTGCATTTGAATTTTGATATGCTATGTAAATGAATGAATTCTTCCAGGGAACATTAGCAAATGGTAAAGAAATTGCAGTTAAAAGGCTGTCAGAAACTTCCAGTCAAGGGCTTGTTGAAGTCAAGAATGAAATCATGTTAATTGCTAAACTACAACATAGAAATCTTGTGAGGCTCTTAGGATGTTGCTTAGAGAAAAGTGAGAAGTTGCTTGTATATGAATTCATGCCCAACAAAAGCCTGGACGTTTTCCTATTCGGTTTGATTCTTGAACCTTTAACTAATAAGAAAAAAAAACATGAAACAATTAATGAAAATGTGCTCATTTGTTTTTTTTTTTCCTTTTTTTCCACATTTATATCAGATTCGAAATTAGCTGCTCAACTGGATTGGCAGAAACGATTCAATATTATTAAAGGAATTGCTCGAGGTATTTTGTATCTACACGAAGATTCTAGTCTAAAAATTATACACAGGGATCTTAAAGCAAGTAATGTTCTACTCGATCATGAGATGAATCCGAAAATTTTTAATTTTGGTATGGCAAGAATTTTTGAAGATCAAAACGAAGCAAATACCAATAGAGTCGTTGGAACATAGTAAGTATGCATATTTTCATGACACATTCCTTTACAGTGCGAGGCTTATGGGAATATTGTTATTTAATTATTTTCTTTCTTTATAAAATTTTTTATGATATCATACAATTTTATTTTAATAAATTGTCTCTTTGTTTCTTATGAATTAAAATAGTGGATATATGGCACCGGAATATGCTATGGAAGGACTCTTTTCTATCAAATATGATGTTTTCAGCTTTGGAGTCCTTTTATTGGAGATTATTAGTGGAAAAAAGAACAATGGTTTTCATCATTTAGAGCATGGTGAAAGCTTGTTGACTTTTGTATGTTCTTTACCCTCCCTTTTGTGTTGGTTTCTAACTTAGCAAACAAAGTTTAAAAACAACTTAGATGAATGTTTTAGATGTTTGAAAGATTAAAACAGGAGCAAGAACAAGCAAAAAGTTGAATGAGCAAAGTGTTTTTCTCATTACCCGAATAAGTGCATGGTTACATACATAAATAGAACAAAAACTACATAGAAAGAAAACAAAGCTTGCTTGTGCAAGTAACTAAAGGTTTACATCAACAAAATGACAACCTAATTTGACTACTAAATCAGCTAAGCACACATTTTAACCTTAGCTGATCAAAGCAAATAATGATTACACCATAGACTAACAAAAGTCAACTAAACAAACAAGGCTTGTCGAATTGCACAATGGATTTTAACATGCTTCAGCCGAGTTTCTGGTTTCATGCATGCAACGTAGGTTTTGCATGGATTCTTAAACTTTGCTGCTGTCGATGCCACCTTTTAAACACTCCTCCTTGGCTACAAAGCAGCAAACTCCGATTTTTTTCTTCAAATATTCAAACCTTGAAGCAGCCAATGGTTTGGTTAATAGATCAGCAAGTTGATCTCTTGAGCAGCAGTGAACTAAGCTTATCTCCTTGGACATTTCAGCTTCTCTCACAAAATGATATCTAATTTTAAAATGCTTGGTCTTACCATGAAAAACCGGATTTTTGGCAATGGCTACAGCCGATTGGTTGTCAACCTTAATCACAGTGGCCTCCTTTGGATCAGCATTCAGATCACACAATATTTTCCTCAGCCAAATGGCTTGATTTACAGCAGAAGCAGCTGCGATGTATTCTGCCTCAGCAGTGGATTGAGCCACTGTCTGTTGCTTCTTCGAGCTCCAGCAGAAGACACTTGAGCCAAGGGTGAAGAAGTAGCCTGATGTGCTCTTCATGTCATCAGCAGAACCAGCCCAATCACTGTCTGAATATCCCACTAGTCTCAGCTCCTCAGCCCTTTCAAACTTCACTCCACAACTCAGAGTCCCTTTGACATACCTTAGGACCCTTTTTGCTGCTTTAAAATGTGCAACTGTGCAGCAATGCATGAATCTCGATAGAAGACCAACAGCATGCATGATGTCTGGTCTAGTTGTAGTCAAATAGAGCAGGCAGCCAACCAAGCTTCTGTAATTCTTTTCATCCACTCGATCTTCATCTCCTAGGCTAGTGAGTTTTTCTCCTAAAGCCACAGGAGTGCTAGCAGGCTTGCAGTTTGTCATGCAAAACCTGCTCAAAACCTTCGACGCGAATGCCTTCTGGCCTATGAAAATACCTTGTTCATTTTGTTTCTGTGACAGCCCAAAATTGACCCTAGTCGGGAAGTGGTTTCGGGACCGCTAAACCGAGTCATAAAAATAATTAGCTGTCATATTTGATGCTTATTATATGTATATATGCATGTGTGAAAATTTCATATTTGAATTTTGTTTAATTGTAGGTGAATTTTAGTAAATAGGACTTATGTGAGAAAATTTTGAAATGTGATAGGTCAAAGCATAAGGATCTATTAGTGCATGTAAGAAAAAGGGGGGACTTGCATGTAAATTCCCCCCCCATTTAGTAGTGGCCGGCCATGACAAATAGGGTGGACAAGGTGTGATGGGCAAAACATGTCATAGACATGTTATGTTGGTGCATCATGGGAGGAATAACAAAATAAAAAGTTAGTAATAAAGAAATGGAAAAAGGAAAATGATGAAAGAAAAAAAAAGAGATCATCATACATGTTTCTTCCTAGCCGAATCTAAAGAAAAAAAAAGGGAACAAGAGCATTTGGTGATGAAAACAAGTTGTGTTCTTTGGTTCTTCTTGGCCGAATTGAAAGGAGGAAGAAGAGAGTGAAGCCATCGGTCATCTTAGGTCAATATTAAGGTAAGGTGTTCATATTAGTTCTTGAAATTTTAATTGATCTTGAGTGAGATATCAAGTTATTTTTTTTGTAACCCATGATGAAATTTTGATTTTTGGATTGAGTAAGGTTTTCGACTATGGTAGCTAATAATGGTGAGTTTTGTTGTTTCATGTTAAAGTTAGGTGAATGATGATAGATGAGTGTTTGAACCATAAAAAGAATTCGGCTACCTTGTTATGAACTAGGGCCGATTGTGAGTTGGTTGTGGTTGAATATTACATGCTTGGTAGAATGGTGGATGAAAGTGCCGAATGTGGTCTTTGGTTTGGCATGAAGTGATAAATAAAGGTTTAAAAGATAGCTTAAGTTAATTGATACTCACAAATGAGTTCGAATGGAAGCTTTGTTAAGTGGGAAATGAGTGGCCGAGAGAGAGAATTATGGACTATTGCCGAATGTATGTTGGATTGATAGAGTCTCCAAATTGATTTTATGTGTGTATGCATGACCGAATATAATTGGCCACATGAGTAAAGAAATGGGTTATTTGATATGTGGTAAAAGTTAAGTGTTAAACGAAATGGAAATGAAATCATATTGGAATATGTATACTCGACCACATGAATGAGTACATAGGTTGATGTGTATGTTCGGCCATAGGTAAACATATTGATGGCTTTATCTTGACTTAGAAAATCCGGCTAAGATGAATATTGGCTAATATGTTGAGTTGATGCATGATTTCACATGTATGTGACTTTAATGTCTAATGTATAAATATGGGCTAAGTGCCTTGTGTTCCTCTTTTCGATGCTCAAATGATTAAATCAATTTATTTGTTTAATTAAGCTCAAGAGCAAAGGGGAACTAAATCCGATAAAGGGAAGGAAAAAGTGGTCGAATAGCCATCGGAATCGTTCGACAACATCCGAGGTAAGTTTTAAGTGTTTAAACGTTGAGTAAATTCAATTATAATAGGACATGATGAGTTGATTTAATAAGATAAGATGTGGCCATGATATGTTCTAAGCTCAAATGGTAAGTTCTTAAGTGTTTGAGCTTGGGAATTTAAGGGTAATTTGAAATAGTCTGCTTCGGACAGCAGCAGTAACGTGACTTTAGAAAATCACCATAAATTCATGGACTTGAATTAGAGGCTTAATGAGACATGAAATTAAAGCTTAATGAGTCTAGTTTCTTATAAAAGAAACCGTGTAAGCAAAGGAATTTCCGATAATGAGATACTTAAAGTTGTGTGAGACAGCGCAGAATGACACTGTAATCCTCTGTTCTGTATTTAGAAAATCATTATAAATTTTAAAAAAATGGTTATAATATAAAATTTATATTCTTAGACTCCTTAATGAGTCTAGTTTCAAATGAAATCAAATACAACACATTTTGAATTCTGTAAAATGAGAAATTTGATTCGTAGTGAAGAGTGGTCAGATTAGTCAAATAGTGAAACAGGGGAAACTTTAAGAAAAATATGGTATTGATTGGCCAAACCTAAAATTCTGGAAATTTTATGGATGGAAGATATACGAGTCTATATTCAGGAAAAATTAACGGAAAGTGATTTGGAGTTTTTTAGCTCCAGTTATAAATAATTTAGTGACTATTGCTCAGGAAAAACAGCTTGTGCTGAATTTGAGATTATGTTGTGAACCTTGATAAACTTGTTTTAGTTGCTCATAAGCTATTGATTAAACCCATACTTGAATTCTAAATCGTGGTATTGTAAGTTTATGAGTATTCGAATATGAAATGATAGTAAGGCCTAATGGCCGATGTGATGAATGTGAAAGTGTATATATATATGTGATAAGGCCTAATGGCCGATGTGATGAATGTGAAAGTGTATATATATGTGATAGGGCCTAATGGCCGATGTGATGAATGTGAAAGTGTATATATATATGTGATAAGGCCTAATGGCCGATGTGATGAATGTGAAAGTGTATATACGTGATAAGGCCTAATGGCCGATGTGATGAATGTGAAAGTGTATATATGAGATAAGGCCTAATGGCCGATGTGATGAATGTGAAAGTGTATATATATGTAATAGGGCCTAATGGCCAATGTGATGAATGTGAAAGTGTATATATGTGATAAGGCCTAATGGCCGATGTGATGAATGTGAAAGTGTATATATGTGACAGGGCCGAGTGGCCAACGTGATGGATGTGAAAGTGTATAAATGTGATAAGTCCCGAAGGGCATTTGTGTCAGTACTATATCCGGGTTAAAACCCCGCAAGCTTTATGCGAGAATATTATCACTGATTAATGTCCGTAAGCTTCGTGCTCGTACTATAACCGAGCTCTAAAGACCCGATGACTACGTGTGGGGATTTTGTCCGGGTAAGACCCGATAACTTCGTGTGGAGATTATGTCCGGGTAAGACTTCGTAATAAGAATTGCTTATAAATATATTCAATGCGAAAGGTTAAACAGGTATGTACTCCAAGTTTATATGTGAGCTTGATTTGCACTAAATCATAAGGTAGTTATGTGATGCATACGAGAGCAATCTATGAGACTATTCCTATGATTATGTGACATCGGATCAGTGTGAGGGGTGATGTGAAATCATACGATATATCTATGTCACATGAGCTCACTTTTATGTGAAAGTTTATCTGCCTATTGTATATGATGAGATGTGCGTATTCGGTAAAGGGATGGTATGCCCGAAGGAAGAGTGAAATAAAAATACGAACAACTATGTTATAATTTGATTGTTATCTGTTGACACTGCTTAAAACTTACTAAGCATTGTAATGCTTACTCCGTTTACTCTATTTCCTCTGTTTTATAGATCTCATTGCGAAGCTATAGGCTCGGGGATCGTCAGCAACTAGTCACACTATCACTATCCACTGTTTGGTACTGCTATGTTTTGGATTATCTTATGGCATGTATAAAATAGACTAGCGGCGGAGGAATATTTTGGTTAATGTATATAGCCATGCGAAAATGGCTTATATATGTTTGAGCATAATGTTATAATCATTTGGTATGGAATGGTTAATCACTATCATAATTTGTGCTATTTACGCTAAAATGGCTAGTTGAATCATGTAAACTATGAAGTAGGTAAAGTCTACCTTAAAGGCAGATGCTGGCAGCAGCAGTGATGTAGATTTGGAAAATCACTAAAAATAGTAGGATTGGAATTAAATAATGAATAAATTATGTAAACGAACCTTAATGAATCTATTTTCATAGGAAAGTAACGAAATGATCATATGGACAGTGTTAAGAGATATTCAGGTTCTCGTGAGACAGGGCCAGAACGGTTTCTGGACTCCCTATTCCGATTTTGGAAATTCATTACAAATTAACCAGAGATAATTAGGAGTCATGCCATATATGTATAGATTCCTCTCTGAGTCTAGTTTCTATAGAAACAAACGGCATCAGTATTGAAGCTCTGTGCAGGGAGATATCCAAGTCGTAATGCGCATAGGTCAGTGTAGTCGATCCCTGTAACATGGGAGATTTTGACTAATAAACTGTATTAATTGGCCCGACCAAAAATTCTATAAAAAAATATGTAGATGGGCATATGAGTCTAGTTTCAGGGAAAAATCACGAAACTGATTTTCGAGTTGTGAAACTCAAGATATGATTTTTAAGGTGACAGTGACGCAGTTAGTCAACTGCCTGGAAAAATTTTAAAATGGACTGCAATAGTAAGCGAATTTAGTCTGTGAACCCCTCGTGTCCGACTCCGGCAACGGTCTCGGGTACGGGGTGTTACAATTTTATTGGTATCAGAGCTACGGTTTAGTCGATTCTAGGACTAACGTAGCACGCGTGAGTCTATTTATACATGCCATAAAGTGATAAAATGATAGTGTGATGATTTTTGGCTATTAAAATGTGTTTGCTGTATTGCAATGAATCTTGATCCCGATCGAGCTGTAGCAAGCTTCTGACTATGAGAATATGCGATATAAATTCACTTAGATATGCCTAAATTATTAAGTTGATCAGGTACGTATCATGTACTCGTATTTGAATTTCGATTTGGATTGAATTATAAGGGTATAAGTGATGCAATTTTGAAAGAGTGTTATGACTATAAATGTGATTTTTGTATGTGGCTATGGAACTGGAAGTTGAATGGTCGATAAGCATGTTGTGTTCGTATTCAAGTAATGTAAATGATATACTAATGTGTATTGCTATATGTGTATATGTATGTAGAGACGAAATTGTCGAATGTAAAAAGGCAGTGAAGCGTATAGAGTGGTTGGTTTTCAGCACTAAGTGTGCGGGCAATAAGTGTTCACGGTTGTGAGATTGGCACTAAGTGTGCGGGCAATAAGTGTTCACGGTTGTGAGATTGGCACTAAGTGTGCGGGCTTGAAATGCATGGCACTAAGTGTACGAGTTTAAAGTACATGGCACTAAGTGTGCGTGGTTGATTATTAAGCACTATGTGTGCGAACCCACTATATATATATTTTCTATCAATTATTTATATTAAGGGTGCGACCTTACCGAGTCGATTTCGGACAGCGGAAAGGGGTAAGTCCTTGAGTAATAGAACTTAAATTATGATTTGATTAGATCATGTTTTAAGCAAATCAAAATCATGCTCTTTGTGTGTGGCTATTGAGCCGAAATTGCAAGAATGATAAGTGTCTTGTGTTTGAGTTTTGCTAATGAAAATGAAATACGAATGTGTCATGATTTATTGTTAAATGTGCATGGTTATTCGAATGATGTCCGGGCTAAGTCCCGAAGGCTTTGTGCTAAGTGACCATATTCGGACTAAGATCCGAAGGCATTTGTGCGAGATACTAAATCCGGGCTAAGTCCCGAAGAGCATTCATGCTAGTGATGTATCCGGGCTAAGTCCCGAAGAGCATTCATGCTAGTGATGTATCCGGGCTAAGTTCCGAAGAGCATTCATGCTAGTGATGTATCCGGGCTAAGTTCCGAAGAGCATTCATGCTAGTGATGTATCCGGGCTAAGTTCCGAAGAGCATTCGTGCTAGTGATATATCCGTGCTAAACCCCGAAGAGCATTCGTGCTGGTGTTATATCCGGGCTAGGTCCCGAAGAGCAATCATGCTGGTGACGTGTATTCGGGCCTTCGTGCCTAGTAGGCTTCGTGCCGGTAATTTGAGCAAAGTTTAAGTATTCATTACTATACGAATTCAAATTTAAATGAGATGATATGTTTAAAAGTGTACATACATGATGTTTATAGACTTGGTTAAGTCATATCAATGTGTATTAACGAATGAATAAGAGCACTATGTATGTGAATAATTAGAGGCACTGTGTGTGTGCGAATTCCTTTAACCGAGCACTATGAGTGCGAGATCGGTCAGTGGGCACTAAGTGTGTGAAGTGGAATTCATGTAAGACCTCGTTTGGGACGAAGGCATTGATTTGAGATAGTGTGTAAGACCATGTCTGGGACATGGCATCGACTCGATATGTGAGAATATGTAAGACCATATCTAGGATATGGCATTGTAAGAGCTATATGTGCTATTGCTGAATGGACACTATTTTGTTAATCTTGTTCAAGAAATTATTTTGATTAAGTTCGACATTCGAAAGTTTGAAAGAAATTTTGATGAATGTTGATAATTTTGGATATACGAGTTATGCGCTAGAATAAATCTCATGCCAGAGTATTATATTAGGCTTTATGCCTATTCGACTGTATACGGGTAACGTTAACTATGATTGAATGTGCTAAATGAACTAAATGTTCAGGTACGTGAAAGTTGACTTTTCTTTTGGAAATGAAATAAGTTGAATAGTGAGATATGATGGAGTTATTAAGGATATTTATTGGGAAGTTTGAGTATATGTGTACTTTTGGTCAGATTACAGCTTATACATGAATGAAAATGTGGGTTACAAATATGTGGGTTGATGATGTGAATTATACATGTTAATATGTGCTTAATATGTGTTTGAAATGCATTTGTGAATTAAATTAAGTGATTATTGCTTATGAAATCAAGAAAATGAGATATATGTGCATACTTGTAGAAATGTTTATGTATTTGTCTTAGGATAAGAAAATGATTTTATGGATCGATGCGAAATCAGTAATGAATTACAATTGCTATCGATGAGCTAATGTTTATATGGATATAATTCAATAAGAGGACGTTATCCTAAACTATGCATCGGTAGAAATTTTCGGGGACGAAAATTTCTTAAGTGGGGGAGAGTTGTGACAGCCCAAAATTGACCCTAGTCGGGAAGTGGTTTCGGGACCGCTAAACCGAGTCATAAAAATAATTAGCTGTCATATTTGATGCTTATTATATGTATATATGCATGTGTGAAAATTTCATATTTGAATTTTGTTTAATTGTAGGTGAATTTTAGTAAATAGGACTTATGTGAGAAAATTTTGAAATGTGATAGGTCAAAGCATAAGGATCTATTAGTGCATGTAAGAAAAAGGGGGGACTTGCATGTAAATTCCCCCCCCATTTAGTAGTGGCCGGCCATGACAAATAGGGTGGACAAGGTGTGATGGGCAAAACATGTCATAGACATGTTATGTTGGTGCATCATGGGAGGAATAACAAAATAAAAAGTTAGTAATAAAGAAATGGAAAAAGGAAAATGATGAAAGAAAAAAAAAAGAGATCATCATACATGTTTCTTCCTAGCCGAATCTAAAGAAAAAAAAAAGGGAACAAGAGCATTTGGTGATGAAAACAAGTTGTGTTCTTTGGTTCTTCTTGGCCGAATTGAAAGGAGGAAGAAGAGAGTGAAGCCATCGGTCATCTTAGGTCAATATTAAGGTAAGGTGTTCATATTAGTTCTTGAAATTTTAATTGATCTTGAGTGAGATATCAAGTTATTTTTTTTGTAACCCATGATGAAATTTTGATTTTTGGATTGAGTAAGGTTTTCGACTATGGTAGCTAATAATGGTGAGTTTTGTTGTTTCATGTTAAAGTTAGGTGAATGATGATAGATGAGTGTTTGAACCATAAAAAGAATTCGGCTACCTTGTTATGAACTAGGGCCGATTGTGAGTTGGTTGTGGTTGAATATTACATGCTTGGTAGAATGGTGGATGAAAGTGCCGAATGTGGTCTTTGGTTTGGCATGAAGTGATAAATAAAGGTTTAAAAGATAGCTTAAGTTAATTGATACTCACAAATGAGTTCGAATGGAAGCTTTGTTAAGTGGGAAATGAGTGGCCGAGAGAGAGAATTATGGACTATTGCCGAATGTATGTTGGATTGATAGAGTCTCCAAATTGATTTTATGTGTGTATGCATGACCGAATATAATTGGCCACATGAGTAAAGAAATGGGTTATTTGATATGTGGTAAAAGTTAAGTGTTAAACGAAATGGAAATGAAATCATATTGGAATATGTATACTCGACCACATGAATGAGTACATAGGTTGATGTGTATGTTCGGCCATAGGTAAACATATTGATGGCTTTATCTTGACTTAGAAAATCCGGCTAAGATGAATATTGGCTAATATGTTGAGTTGATGCATGATTTCACATGTATGTGACTTTAATGTCTAATGTATAAATATGGGCTAAGTGCCTTGTGTTCCTCTTTTCGATGCTCAAATGATTAAATCAATTTATTTGTTTAATTAAGCTCAAGAGCAAAGGGGAACTAAATCCGATAAAGGGAAGGAAAAAGTGGTCGAATAGCCATCGGAATCGTTCGACAACATCCGAGGTAAGTTTTAAGTGTTTAAACGTTGAGTAAATTCAATTATAATAGGACATGATGAGTTGATTTAATAAGATAAGATGTGGCCATGATATGTTCTAAGCTCAAATGGTAAGTTCTTAAGTGTTTGAGCTTGGGAATTTAAGGGTAATTTGAAATAGTCTGCTTCGGACAGCAGCAGTAACGTGACTTTAGAAAATCACCATAAATTCATGGACTTGAATTAGAGGCTGAATGAGACATGAAATTAAAGCTTAATGAGTCTAGTTTCTTATAAAAGAAACCGTGTAAGCAAAGGAATTTCCGATAATGAGATACTTAAAGTTGTGTGAGACAGCGCAGAATGACACTGTAATCCTCTTTTCTGTTTTTAGAAAATCATTATAAATTGTACAAAAATGGTTATAATATAAAATTTATATTCTTAGACTCCTTAATGAGTCTAGTTTCAAATGAAATCAAATACAACACATTTTGAATTCTGTAAAATGAGAAATTTGATTCGTAGTGAAGAGTGGTCAGATTAGTCAAACAGTGAAACAGGGGAAACTTTAAGAAAAATCTGGTATTGATTGGCCAAACCTAAAATTCTGGAAATTTTATGGATGGAAGATATACGAGTCTATATTCAGGAAAAATTAATGGAAAGTGATTTGGAGTTTTTTAGCTCCAGTTATAAATAATTTAGTGACTATTGCTCAGGAAAAACAGCTTGTGCTGAATTTGAGATTATGTTGTGAACCTTGATAAACTTGTTTTAGTTGCTCATAATCTATTGATTAAACCCATACTTGAATTCTAAATCGTGGTATTGTAAGTTTATGAGTATTCGAATATGAAATGATAGTAAGGCCTAATGGCCGATGTGATGAATGTGAAAGTGTATATATATATGTGATAAGGCCTAATGGCCGATGTGATGAATGTGAAAGTGTATATATATGTGATAGGGCCTAATGGCCGATGTGATGAATGTGAAAGTGTATATATATATATGTGATAAGGCCTAATGGCCGATGTGATGAATGTGAAAGTGTATATACGTGATAAGGCCTAATGGCCGATGTGATGAATGTGAAAGTGTATATATGAGATAAGGCCTAATGGCCGATGTGATGAATGTGAAAGTGTATATATATGTAATAGGGCCTAATGGCCGATGTGATGAATGTGAAAGTGTATATATGTGATAAGGCCTAATGGCCGATGTGATGAATGTGAAAGTGTATATATGTGACAGGGCCGAGTGGCCAACGTGATGGATGTGAAAGTGTATAAATGTGATAAGTCCCGAAGGGCATTTGTGTCAGTACTATATCCGGGTTAAAACCCCGCAGGCTTTATGCGAGAATATTATCACTGATTAATGTCCGTAAGCTTCGTGCTCGTACTATAACCGAGCTCTAAAGACCCGATGACTACGTGTGGGGATTTTGTCCGGGTAAGACCCGATAACTTCGTGTGGAGATTATGTCCGGGTAAGACTTCGTAATAAGAATTGCTTATAAATATATTCAATGCGAAAGGTTAAACAGGTATGTACTCCAAGTTTATATGTGAGCTTGATTTGCACTAAATCATAAGGTAGTTATGTGATGCATACGAGAGCAATCTATGAGACTATTCCTATGATTATGTGACATCGGATCAGTGTGAGGGGTGATGTGAAATCATACGATATATCTATGTCACATGAGCTCACTTTTATGTGAAAGTTTATCTGCCTATTGTATATGATGAGATGTGCGTATTCGGTAAAGGGATGGTATGCCCGAAGGAAGAGTGAAATAAAAATACGAACAACTATGTTATAATTTGATTGTTATCTGTTGACACTGCTTAAAACTTACTAAGCATTGTAATGCTTACTCCGTTTACTCTGTTTCCTCTGTTTTATAGATCTCATTGCGAAGCTATAGGCTCGGGGATCGTCAGCAACTAGTCACACTATCACTATCCACTGTTTGGTACTGCTATGTTTTGGATTATCTTATGGCATGTATAAAATAGACTAGCGGCGGAGGAATATTTTGGTTAATGTATATAGCCATGCGAAAATGGCTTATATATGTTTGAGCATAATGTTATAATCATTTGGTATGGAATGGTTAATCACTATCATAATTTGTGCTATTTACGCTAAAATGGCTAGTTGAATCATGTAAACTATGAAGTAGGTAAAGTCTACCTTAAAGGCAGATGCTGGCAGCAGCAGTGATGTAGATTTGGAAAATCACTAAAAATAGTAGGATTGGAATTAAATAATGAATAAATTATGTAAACGAACCTTAATGAATCTATTTTCATAGGAAAGTAACAAAACGATCATATGGACAGTATGTTAAGAGATATTTAGGTTCTCGTGAGACAGGGCCAGAACGGTTTCTGGACTCCCTGTTCCTATTTTGGAAATTCATTACAAATTAACCAGAGATAATTAGGAGTCATGCCATATATGTATAGATTCCTATCTGAGTCTAGTTTCTATAGAAACAACCGGCATCAGTATTGAAGCTCTGCGGAGGGAGATATCCAAGTCGTAATGCGCATAGGTCAGTGTAGTCGATCCCTGTAACATGGGAGACTTTGACTAATAAACTGTATTAATTGGCCCGACCAAAAATTCTATAAAAAAATATGTAGATGGGCATATGAGTCTAGTTTCAGGGAAAAATCATGAAACTGATTTTCGAGTTGTGAAACTCAAGATATGATTTTTAAGGTAACAGTGACGCAGTTAGCCAACTGCCTGGAAAAATTTTAAAATGGACTGCAATATTAAGCGAATTTAGTCTGTGAACCCCTCGTGTCCGACTCCGGCAACGGTCTCGAGTACGGGGTGTTACAGTTTCACTTCCATGCCAAGGAAGTATGTCATTAATCCAAGGTCAGTAATCTCAAACACAGTTTGCATTTGCTTCTTAAAGGTTTCAATTTCCTCCCTTTTGCAGCCAGTGACCAGTAAATCATCAACATACAATGAAACAATTAGCAAAGTTTCATTACCTTCCTTCTTAACATAGAGAGTAGGCTCACTGGTGCTCTTTATGAACCCGAGCCTTGTCAGGTAGGTATCCATTCGATCGTACCAGGCCCTTGGAGCTTGCTTGAGACCATACAGGGCCTTTTTGAGCTTGTAGACCTTCTCTTCTTCTCCTTGAACTTCAAAGCCTTCAGGTTGATCTATGAAGATTTCCTCCATGAGAAATCCATTTAAAAAGGCTAATTTGACATCCAGTTGATGCACCTGCCACTGTTTCTGGGCTGCTAAGGCAAACAACATTCTTATAGTGTCCAGCCTTGCAACAGGAGCAAAGGTTTCAAAGAAATCGACTCCCTGCTGTTGGCTATACCCTTTCACAACTAATCTAGCTTTGTGTCTGTTCAGTGATCCATCTGCATTATTTTTGATCCTGAACACCCATTTAACTCCAATGATCTTCCTACCTTCTGGTCTATCAACCAGCTCCCAGGTTTCATTCTTTTGGATCATCCTTAGTTCAGCTTCCATAGCCTCTTGCCAGCATTTCTCTTTCGAGGCTTCAGCATAGCAGGATGGCTCAACCATGGTCACAGCACATCTTTCATAGATGTCTGCCAATGTTCTGGTGCCCCTAACAGGCATATCATCAAAATCATCCATAGCTTCATTTTCAACTTCAGCATGTTGGTGATCAAGGTCCTGCAAGTCTTCTTCAGCTAAGCTTGCATCTGTCCCATTCCACTTCCAACAGCTTCCTTCATTGAACTTGACATCTCTGCTTACAATAACCTTTTTTGTTGATGGATCAAAGATCCTATAACCCTTCTTCACACTGCTGTAGCCTACAAATACCCCTGGCACAGACTTTCTTTCCAGCTTGGTTCTCTTCTCTGCTGGCACAAGTGCATAGCATAAGCATCCAAACACTTTCAAGTGTGACACGATTGGTTTCTGCCCGAACCAGACCTCAAAGGGTGTTTTACCTTTGACTGCTTTAGTTGGTAGTCTATTTAGTAAGTAGACAGATGTGTTTACTGCCTCAGCCCAGAAGTTGTTTGGCATTTTGGCCTCAAACAGTAGGCATCTGGCCATATCAAGAACAGTCCTGTTTCTCCTCTCACAAACACCATTTTGCTGTGGTGTGTAGACAGTGGTCAGTTGGTGTAGGATGCCAGCATCATCACAAATCTTCTGGAACCTCTGAGACACATACTCGGCTCCATTGTCTGACCTTAGGCTCTTGAGTTTGCTGTTGGCTTGGTTTTCAGCCAAAGCCTTGAACTTGCAAAAGAAGTCAGTGACATCTGACTTTTGTTTCAAGAAGGTTACCCAACAAAACCTGGTGCAGTCATTAATGAACAAGGCAAAATACTTGCAGCCATTTAGTGAGCTGGTCTTCATAGGTCCACAGATGTCAGTGTGAACCAACTGAAGTTTCTCTTGGGCTCTCCATGCCTTGTTGACTGGAAAGGGCAGTCTGGTTTGCTTGTCAAGCTGACAGACTTCACACACCTCTTTGTTTGGCTCGAACTTAGCCATATCTTCAACCAAATTCAGTTTTTGCATTTGCCCGAGTGAGTTGTAGTTCACATGCCCCATTCTTTTGTGCCACAAACTTGCCTCATCAGTCTGAGCTGCATATGCTCTTGCTTGCAACTGATTTACATCCACATTGAAGGTTCTATCTTGCATAGCTACTTTTGCCAACACCTGGTCAGTAGCATCTTTGATTGTACAGATTTTGCCTTCAAACAGGAGAGAGTACCCTTTCTCCAGTAGCTGACCAACACTTAACAAATTTTGGTCAATGTCAGGTACATAAAGAACTTCTGAAATGGTTTTAATACCTGACTTGGTGCAAATCACTGCTTTGCCTTTGCCTTTAGCCTTGAGAAGCTCACCATTTCCAATTCTGACATTGGATTCAAATGAGGTGTCAAGCTCCTTGAAATGCTTTCCTCTGAGGCCATATGATGAGTGCATCCACTTTCGATCAGCCAAATTTTGCTGACTTTGCTCGAGCTTGCAAAGCAGGAGGCTGTGAAGACATGTTCTTCCTGTGCCTCGATGTCTTCAGCTACTTGAGCTTGATTATGATTCTGTGACTGAGCTTTTGGTTTGTTCTTACACACTTTCTCAATGTGACCAAGCTATTTGCAGCCTCTACACTGAATGTCAGGCCTGTACCAGCAATATTTCTCAAGGTGAGTTGTTCTTTTGCAATGAACACAGGGTGGAAACTTCTTCTTGGCAGCTTCCTTCTTTCCTCTTTCTTTCTTTTCTGACCAAGGCTTCTTGCCTTTGTGATTCGAGCTGAAGCTTGAGCTCTCTCTACTCCTAGCTTAAAAAGCTCCCTCAGAATACTCCTCCATTCTGTTTGCTCTTCTTTGCTCTTGAGCATAGAGAGCATTTATCAGTTCTGTCAAGGGAATGGCAGATAAGTCCCTCGAATCCTCCAGGGAAGAAATCTTGGATTCATACTTCTCTGGCAAGGTTGTTATGACTTTCTCCACTACCCTCTGATCACTAAAGTCATCTCCAAGCAGTCTTATGTTGTTGACAGTAGACATAATTCTGTCAGCATACTGCTTGATGGTTTCTGAGTCTTTCATTCTTAGATTCTCAAAGTCCCTTCTCAAGTTGATGAGTTGTTACTGCCTGGTTTTGTCTGAGCCTTGAAACTCTTCCTTGAGTTTGTCCCAGGCCTCCTTTGGTGTGTCGCAGGCCATTATCCTTGTGAAGATAGCATCTAAAACTCCACTTTGAAGGTATGACATGGCCTTGTACTTCTTTGCACAGTCTTCATTATACTGCCTTATCTGAGCTATCGTGGGATTAGCTCTTAAGGGTGGTGGTTCTGTGTCATTTTGGACAACATTCCACAGGTCATGTGCCTGTAGATATGTTTTCATTTTGACAGCCCATATATTGTAGCTTTCACCAGCAAACACGGGTGGAGGTGGTGGTGAGAAGCTCATCTTCACGCAGCTTCCAAAACTCTGAGCAACAAAGATAGTTCCTGCTTCTTTTCTTTCAAACACACAGCACACAACAAGAGGCCCTCAAAGACAACCGGCTCTCGATACCATTTGTTGGTTTCTAACTTAGCAAACAAAGTTTAAAAACAACTTAGATGAATGTTTTAGATGTTTGAAAGATTAAAACAGGAGCAAGAACAAGCAAAAAGATGAATGAGCAAAGTGTTTTTCTCATTACCCGAATAAGTGCATGGTTACATACATAAATAGAACAAAAACTACATAGAAAGAAAACAAAGCTTGCTTGTGCAAGTAACTAAAGGTTTACATCAACAAAATGACAACCTAATTTGACTACTAAATCAGCTAAGCACACATTTTAACCTTAGCTGATCAAAGCAAATAATGATTACACCATAGACTAACAAAAGTCAACTAAACAAACAAGGCTTGTCGAATTGCACAATGGATTTTAACATGCTTCAGCCGAGTTTCTGGTTTCATGCATGCAACGTAGGTTTTGCATGGATTCTTAAACTTTGCTGCTGTCGTTGCCACCTTTTAAACATTTTGTTCTCAAACTATAGATTAAATGTTTTAACTATTCTACTAATAATTTTAAGCTACAATTGTAGGCATGGAAATTATGGTCCAAGGGCGAAGGAATGGAGCTAATAGATCAGGTCCTTGTTCCTTCATGTGTGGCTTCTGAGGTGCTTAAATGCATTCATATTGGGCTATTATGTGTGCAAGAAGACCCGGCAGACAGACTAACCATGTCATCTGTGATTTTCATGTTGGCAAGTGATAGTACCATAACACTTCTTTGTCCATCTGAACCAGCATTTTTCGTTGGGCGTGCAATTGCAAAGCCAACTGAACCTATTTCAGATGATGGAATCTTTTCGGTTAATGAGGTCACAATTTCAAATTTCTCACCTCGCTAATTTGATTGTTGTACTAACAATACTAGTTTATCAAAAACCTTTCATTTTTATTTTCCAGTCTGAATTAACAACTATGAATACTAAAGCCATGATTTTTAAGAACTTGAAGATGAAACTAGATATACATATATATGAATTTCAAATTGAGTATGAAGTTGGTGATAAATCAATTTAAGAATATTAATTTTTTACTCAAATTTTTTAATGTATCGAAGCACCTAAGAAAGTTGAAAATTATATGGATTTATACTTTCTAAAGCATATATAATTTAGCTACTCTTTGCGATTTGCACAAGGAAACAAACATATAGCAGGGAAGAGTGTAATTTTTATACTCTTGTAATGATGAAGGAGTTGCAATAATTTATTTCATTAGTTTACACTTGATCTGGAATTCAACTCCAATAAAAGGATCCAATTAACTTCCAAAGACTAGTCTTGCATCTAGAAATTAAGAGTTTGGATACGTGTTACCTTGTGCAAAGTGTCGCTACTTTGTGCAAGTTTCTCATATGCTCAGTTTAGATTAATTTAAATTATTACATTTAGTAATATCAGTAACCAAGTCAATGGAATGCTTTCACTGTCCCTAACATGGTCATGTAGCCAACTGCCACATTGAATATTATTTTTTGTTCACTTCTGCCCCATCCATTCATTGGGAGGCCCTAAACAAAATACAGCAAGAATAGTTCAACATGCGTAATTTAATGTTTTTAGTCATATTGACAAAGAATTGACTGACTTGTGTAGCTTCCTCGAACATAAGCTGCTTTATCATCTTCATCTTGTGAGAACGGGTCAACAAAATACAGCCACCTTCGACAATTGAACTTTTAATTTGTAAGTGAATTCCTTAAAGAAACAGGCAACGGAAATTTCAAGAACAATATTGTTTCACTTCGTTTTTTCTGGTTTAACATTTACATACCTCGTTATTCTCACCATTTCCTTCGACCCTTATTTCCAGCGTTATTGGGCGAACATCATCGGCAACTACACCGCCAATAGTGCCTACGAGCTTGACCTGGATAGCATCTTCAAGGAGATCACCTCTATAACAAAATCCAATTATGGGTTTTACAGCAACAAGGTCGGCGAAGTCAACGCCATGGCACTTTGCAGAGCAGATGTTAAGCTAGATGTTTGCTCTAGTTGTTTATACGAAAATATCTAATTATTATTAAAAAAAAAAGTTAACAATTCAAGTCTAATTATTTTGAACTTGAATTGACACATGGAATAGATTTAAACTTAAAATGACTCAAACAAATCATTTAAAATTACTAAAGTCTAAAAAGATCAAAACTCGATCCAAATTTATAATGACAAATTTAAAAGGCTAATACCTCAACCCTAAATAATTCAAAATCCTAATTAATTCTAATTGAAATAATCTAAAATTTTTAAAATTAGACTACGTGCAGGCTTGCTTATTACAGTCATTGAATACATGTCATTTATTGGTAACCAAGTCAATGGAGTGCTTTCATTGACCCGAACATGGTCATGTAACTAACTGCCACATTGAATAATTATTTATCATTTACTTCCGTTCCATCGATTCATTGCGGACCCAGCTCTCCTTGTAGACCAATTTACACAACAAAACTGCTTTATCATCTTCGTATTGTTAGAACCAGTCAACAAAATACAGCCACCTTCAACAATTAAACGTTTAATTTGTAAGTGAATTCCCTAGAGAAAATGGCAACAGAAATTTCAAGAACAGTACTGTTTCACTTCTTGTTTTCAGGTTTAACATTTACATTCCTCGCTACTTTTGCCATTTCCTTTGACCCTTATTTCCTGCATTCTTGTGCAAACAACATCGGAAACTACACCGCCAATAGTGCTTACGAGCGTGACCTCAATACCATCTTCAAACAGATCACCTCTATTACAAAATCGAATTATGGATTTTACAGCAAGAAAGTCGGCGAAGTCAGCGCCATGGCACTTTGCAGAGCAGATGTTAAGCTAGATGTTTGCACTGGTTGTTTAAGTGAAACTATATCAAGGGTCAAGCTGGATTGTCCTAACAACAAAGAAGCCATCGGATGGTCTGCGGATTGCACGTTACGGTACTCGAACACAAACCTCTCCGAGAAGTTGGAAATTAATCCTCAAACCTGTCTATATAATACAGGATCTACGGCTGATGAGTACTTTCAGCTCAGACTCGGAGAGTTGTTGAGTGACCTGCGTAATAAAGCAGCAGCAGGGGGTGCTCTTCTTAAATACGCAGCAGGTAACTCGTCGCTCAGGGCTTCGGAAAGGTTATACGCTCTAGTGCAGTGCACTCCTGATTTGTCTGAGGGAGACTGCAATCATTGTCTTGATAAGGCGGCAACTGACGGGATTCGGCGGTGTTGCCTTAAGCAGAGGGGATGCCGGGTTCTTAGTCCTAGCTGTAACTTGAGGTTTGAAACATATCCCTTTGTTGAAGCCGGAGCTGAGTTTCCACCACCCCCGTCACCCTCGGGCGATCGGCAAAAAGAAGGTACGACAATTTTCCTTCCACTGTCACTTCTTCCAACCACCTGTTAGCACAGTTTCAATTTGGAGGCACTATATTAGTCTATCACTCTTGTTGAATCGAGAAAATCTGATTCTGCCCTTATTTAATTAGAAGAGGAACCAAACAAATCAAAAAGGACTCCAGTACTTGTTGCAAGTTTATCAGTGATTTTTGGGGTAGCTGTGGTTTCTATCTCAGGTTTCTTAATCTGGAAGAGGAGAAACAATCAAGGTATGCAATGGCAAGCATTACAAATTTGTTTTGTATTGTTATATTGGTCACTTTCTTTCTTCTTTTATTAATTTCAGATACAGAGTACAGAGAAATTCAATTACTTGACTTGGTAGAGGGAAGAATTGATATGTGAGAATCAAGTTTGTAATGTTAGGTATAAATAAATGGATTCTTTCGGGGCACACTAGCGGATGGTAAACAACTGCAGTTAAAAGGCTATCAGGAACTTCCGATCAAAAGCTTGTTGAGTTCAAAAATGAAATCATATGCTTTTTTCCTTTTTTTTCCCTACATTTATATATTATATACTAAGCTACAATTTTAGGTATGGAAACTCTTATCTGAATAGAGCTAATAGATAAGTTCCTTATTCCGTCGAGTGTAATTTTTGAGGTGCTTAAATGCATTTACATGCAAGAAATTCTGCTACTCAGACTAATCAACTCATCTCTATTTGTCATGTTGGCAACCGATACGGTGAAGCTTTCTTGTGCAATTATACCAACATCTTTTGTGGGCATATCATTGCAGAATCAATCAAACACATTTCAAATGATGATTTTTTTTATTAAAATTTTTCACCTCGCTGATTTGATCACTATTTTAATTTTAAGATTATATATTTGAATAAAGCTGATAACTAATCAATTTATGAATATTATTTTTAATGAGTTCGAAGCACCTTAATTAGTAAAGAAAGTTCAGCATCAAATTATACTCCCAAAAATATACAAAATTTAGCTACCCTTTCTTCTTTCAATCTGCCTGCAAACTTATATCAGGGATGAGTAAAATTCGGTTCGATTTGAAAAAATTGAAAATTTTCAAATTTCATGTTAATCAAATCGAGTTATTCAATTTTCTCGAGTCAACTCGGACGAGTAATTCTATTTTCGAGTTCAAGTCAAGTTGAATTTTATAATTTGAATAACATTTTGGTATAAATACCCCTTTAGTCCCAGTCAATTTTAAAAATGAGCAAATTGGTCTCTCTCTTAACAAAAATTACAAAAATAAAAATTCAAAATATGTTTATAAAAATTTCAAAATTTATATTTTTTTAAAGAATTATAAAAGATTTAGTAAAGAAAAAATTAAATAATATATAAAGAAAGTTAAAATTTTAAAATACAAATTTCTAAAATAATAGTTGCAGGGACTTAAATAAGTTAATTAATTATTCAAGTTTATCATAGTAAAATATCTTCTTCTTTTTCCTTATTTTGCTTTGAAAAAGTTTTCAAATATATATATAGTTTTAAATTTATGTGCTCAAAGATCAAATTAATTATACTGTAATAATATTTTAATTTGACATGATTAATTATTTAATTTAACTCGAACAATTTCACTTGACTCGACTTGAATTTCATTTCACCCGACTCAATTTAAAAAAAAATCAAATCAAGTTAAGATGATAAAATAGGATCCATTAGCTCAATTAACTCGAAATTTGTTCACTCCATTCGATCGAATGCTCACCCTTACTTATATTGCAATCACAAACATATTGTACTAAAAATAAAATTTTAAAAAGTTACATGTGTTATTTATTTTTTGAAACATACACTGAAATCGACTAATCTAAATTATAAAATATAAAATATTATTTGATAATGGATACAATAATGAATAGTTGACATTTAAGTTTTATTGGAAAAAAAAAAAAAAGAAAACCAAATTAACTTGACTTTGGAAGAATGGTAAACACCTAGAAATAAAATCAAGGCAAAGGTAACCAAGAAAAATGAGACACGTTCATATCACGTCCTTTCTAAATGTATTTAAATTCCACCAATGTATTTTTCCACAGCTTGATTGCCATCAATTACTGACAAATAACAAACAGTACCCGAAGACCAAGCCTTATAAACTTGTCGTCGTCAACATTGTTTGTTTACTACAATTCTAACATGTTTTGTATCCTCATTTTCTCATTTCTGTAACAAAAGACAATGAAAAGGAAGATTAGATTAATAAGTGTAACAATAGATGATAGATAATACGTGTAGGTATAACAGTAAAAAAGTTGCGCATTAAACAGGAGTAATAAGAGGGATTTTTTTATTACTAAATAATTTAAGCCTTGAAGACTAAAAATGTAAAAATTATAGATGTGATACTTATACTTTAATTTAATTAATTTTAGTATTTATATGGTTCAAATTAATTAATTTTAGTTTCTATTTTTTGAATTTTGAAATTTTATTTCTATCCCAAATTATAGCAGTTAAATACATTTTGTTAAATTCAATTACTAATTTTGTACTATGTGTACAGTTGTAGATTTGATTCATTTTCTCCAATTGGTCCTATACTTTTAAAACTTTGAAATTTCAATCTGAACCCAAATTATGGTTGTTAATAGTGGCGTATCTAGGATGACTGGCAAGCCCCAACCCTCCCTTAAAAAGAAAAATTGTCTATATATGCCTTTTAAAAAATTTTAAAATTTTAAAATTTTAAATTAGTAAAGGTAAAATTGTACTTTACCCCCTTAAAAATGATAAAAATTTAATTTAAGCTTTAAAAAAATATAAAGATATAGCCTATTAAAAATTAAAATATAATTCTAGCCCCCTAAAAAAATTCCTAGCTTCACCCCTTGTTGTTAATACATTATAACAAGGTTTTTAATGAGTAATATGTGGAAATAATAAAAATGACATGGCATAACATTATGACAATATGGTCAAGGACTAATAGTAAAATTTAACCAAAAATTTTCATAGTAAGGATCAAAGAAGCTTCTGCAATGGAAGAAAAATCACCCATATCATAATTTCAAGACAAGAACCCAGATTTACATGGTTGATCTCTCTTGTCTTATGATCGAAAGGAGATAACTTTAATTAGAACAAAGATTATGCAAATCTCCACAGTTTCCATAAACTTGTTGCTGTTAGTAATTTCCACAATATTTGAAAATATTCTAACAATTGGAAAAGTTTATTCTACTAAAAGTGTTGCGCGGAAGCGTGTGAAAGAGTAAAATTATTGTACTGAAAAATCACACTAAGTTCAATTCCCAGGAAAGAGAGGTAGATCACGAAGATCACTTAAATACCAAGTCTTTCCTAGCCAGAATATCCCTCTATCGTAATTTAATAGCACAATAAATCACTACAATCACATTCACAAAATATGCAAAACAAATAATAAAGAACACCAGAATTTTAACGAGGTTCAGCAAATTTTGCCTACGTCCTCGGGCACTACCAAATATATTTCACTCCAAAAATTACAAGTGAAATTTACAAATAGAGAGAGAGAATAATGCCTTAAGTAGAGAATGGCAATTATGGGATGAAGAAAGTAAGCAATGGTTAGGCCTATTTATAGTTGAGGTTCAAGGATCAACTTGCAATGTCCCTATACAATTAGGGACCAAAATTGCAATTATCCCATGCCAACTTTTAACCCAACTTGCCAACCAATATTACTTTCTACTTTCGGTGCCCACCCCATTTGACTTTTCAAACAATGGTGGGTTCCAATAATCTCCACCTTGAAGATTTGATTACGATAATCTTATCTTCACACAATTCTTTCTGTTTTTGACAACAATACTTGATAGTGCCTTCTTCAACTGTTAAACTTGCAGGATATTAATCAAGTTCAAACAATGTTCGAACTTGGTTGCTGTTACCACCTTGGTCATCATATCTGCGGGATTATCTGCAGTCTTGATCTTCTGAAGACAAATTTTCCCCTCTTCAATAATTTCCCGCACAAAATGGAATCGTACGTCGATATGTTTTGTACGTGCATGATAGACTTGATTCTTTGCTAAATGAATAGCACTTTGACTATCACAATACACATTAATATGCTCCTGAACCAACCCCAAGGTTTTAGCCATACCTTGTAACCAAACAGCCTCCTTTACAGCCTCTGTTACAGCCATGTACTCGGCTTCTGTGGTTGACAATGCAACTATAGACTGTAGTGTAGACTTCCAACTTATTGGTCCTCCAGCAAGTGTAAACACATAACCGGTGGTTGATCTTCGCTTGTCCAAATCACCGGCATAGTCAGAATTAACGTACCCAATAACACCTTTACCAAGTGTATTATCCTGCTTGAACAGTAATCCAACATCCAGGGTCTTCTGAATATACCGTAGAATCCATTTCACAGCTTGCCAATGTCCTTTTCCAGGATTATGCATATACCTGCTCACTATACTAACTGCCTGTGAAATGTCGGGTCTTGTACACACCATTGCATACATCAAGCTACCCACTGCATTAGAATACGGAACTTGCAACATGTATTCTCGTTCCGTATTCGTCGAAGGAGATAGTTGTGCAGAAAGCTTGAAATGAGAAGCCAACGGGGTACTTACAGGTTTTGTCTGCTCGTTCATGCCAAACTGCTGTAGTACCTTTTTCAAATACTGCTTCTGAGACAAGCTAACTCTATCATGAGCTCTATCTCTCCATATTTCCATGCCGAGAATCTTTTAGCTTCTCCTAGATCTTTCATCTCAAACTCGAGATTGAGTTGAGTCTTCAATCTTTCAATCTCAACTTTGCTCTTAGATGCTATTAGCATATCATCAACATATAAGAGCAAGTATATGAAAGTTCCTTCTTGTAGCTTCTGAAAATACACGCAATGATCAAATTTACTTCTTGTGTACCTTTGCCCTTTCATGAACTGATCAAATCGCTTGTACCACTGCCTCGGAGATTGCTTCAATCCATAAAGCGACTTTTTCAGTTTGCAAACCCAATTTTCTTTTCCAGCAACCTTGAATCCATCTGGCTGAGTCATATAGATTTCCTCTTCCAAATCACCGTGTAAAAACGCGGTCTTCACATCAAGCTGAACTAGTTCAAGATCATATTGCGCAACCAAGGCTAGCAAAATCCGAATAGACGAATGCTTCACAACTGGAGAAAACACTTCATTGTAGTCTATTCCTTCTTTCTGAGCGTAACCCTTTGCTACTAATCTAGCCTTGTATCGAATTTCATTTTTATCAGGAAATCCTTCCTTCTTTGCATATACCCATTTGCATCCAATTGCCTTCTTTCCCTTGGGTAGTGTCACCAACTCCCAGGTCTTATTTTTATGAAGAGACTGCATTTCTTCATTCATTGCTTGCTTCCACTTTACACCATCAGGGTTACTTATTACTTCTGTGTAAGTAGAAGGAACATCATCATCTGTAATTGGAAGTGCATAGGCCACTATATCATCAAAGCGAGCAGGCTTACGAATCTCTCTTCTTGGCCTTCTATATGCAATTGAATCTTGTTGCTGTAGAGGTTCTTGGGTAGGAACCTCTTCATCATTTGTCCCTTCAATATTAGCTGGATCATCGTTAACCTTTTCAAGCTCCACCTGCTGCAAAGTACTACTGGTTTTGTCATCCTTTTGTGAATCCTTGTACTTCAACATGGTTGATTCATCAAAAGTCACATCTCTACTGAAAACAATCTTCCTTGCATCAGGACACCAGAGACGATATCCTTTTACTCCATCAGTTATACCCAAGAATAATGCTTTCTTTGCTCTTGGGTCTAACTTAGATTCTTTTACATGATAATATGCAGTGGAACCAAATACATGCAAAGAATCATAATCAGTAGCAGATTTACCAGTCCACATCTCTATAGGAGTTTTTCCATTTATTGCAGCTGATGGCAAACGGTTAATTAGATGGCACGCATATGTAACTGCCTCAGCCCAAAATTCTTTGCCCAATCCAGCATTGGACAACATACATCGAACTTTCTCCAGTATAGTTCGATTCATTCGTTCTGCCACCCCATTTTGCTGTGGTGTATCCCGAACAGTGAAGTGTCGCACAATGCCCTCATCTTGGCATACTTGTAGAAATGGATCGTTTTTGTACTCAGTACCATTATCTGATCGAAGCCGTTTGACCATTCGACCAGTCTGAGTCTCCACCATCTTCTTTCATTTCAGAAATGCATCCAAAACTTCACTTTTTCTTTTCATTAGATACACCCATACTTTTCTTGAATAATCATCGACAAAAGTAACAAAATAGTGCATACCTCCCAAAGAAGCTACTTTGGTAGGTCCCCACACATCACTGTGAACGTAGTCTAGAATTCCTTTCGTATTGTGAATTGCTGGACCAAATTTTACCCTCTTCTGCTTGCCCAGAACACAATGTTCACAGAATTCCATTTTGCAAGAATTTGCACCTTTCAATAAGCCTTGCTTCACCAATGTCTGCAAAGCTTTTTCACCAGCATGTCCCAATCGCATATGCCATAATCTGGTAGCCTCTGAATCTACATCTTTTGTAGAAACTGTTGATGTTGATCCAATAACTGTACTTCCATTTAAAAAATACAAGTTATTTCTTCTTGTGCCTTTCATCACCGTCAGTTGCCCAGCTACTACTTTTAGTAATCCATCTCTCAAAGTAATTGTGAGCCCTTTAGATTCTAGGGCACCTAATGAGATGAGATTTTTCTTCAGGCTAGGTACGTAGCGAACGTCTGTCAAGACTTGGATTGAGCCGTCGTGATTCTTCAATTGGACTGTACCCACTCCCATTGTCTTACAAGCACTATCATTGCCCATAAGAACAATTCCACCTTCTAGCTCTTTAAGACTAGAAAACCAGTCCTTATTAGGACACATATGGTAAGTACATCCTGAATCCAAAATCCACTCATCCGTTTGACATGCCATTGCCATGCCAACCAAGCTAAAGTCTGACTCCTCATCATGCTCCGCTACACATGCATTAGAAATAGCCTTGCCCTTTTGTAGCTTAGGACAATTCTTTTTCCAATACCCTTTTTCACGGCAAAAGGCATATTCATCTTTGGCGGGTCTCCCTTTGGACTTTCCCCTTCTACCAGATTTGCTACTGTGTGAATGACCTCTTACTGTTAAGACTTCTGCGGTTGTATCTCTGTGATCTCTTTTATCTTTCTTTCGAGTCTCAGATCTATACAACGCACTACAGATTGCATCAAATGTGATCGTGTCCTTCCCATGAAGCAATGTGGTGGTAAGATGATCATATTCATCAGGAAGGGAATTCAACAACAATAATGCCTTGTCTTCATCTTCAAATTTCTCATCCAAATTTAGCAAGTCTGCTAAAATTTTATTGAATGAGTTCACATGGTCATTCATCGACATACCGGGTGCATACGTGAATCGATAAAGTTTCTTTTTCATATAAAGCCTATTTTCAAGACTTTTCGTTAGAAACTTTTCTTCCAGTGTATCCCATAACTTCTTCGCTGATGTCTCCCTCATGACAGAGTACTTCTGCTCTTTGGCCAAACATAGGCGGATTGTACCACACGCCTGTCTATTGATCTTGGCCCACTCCTTGTCATCCATCTTGTCAGGTTTTTCTTCAAGGGCTATATCTAGCTCTTGCTGACATAAGACATCCAGGATCTCACATTGCCACATACCAAAATTATTAGTACCGTCAAATTTCTCTACTTCAAATTTTGCATTTGTCACAGTAGTCCTTGCTGATGACGATGCTGCTGCCATTTTTCTCCTCAATCCCAACTACTGTATACGTGAACAGTACCGTATACGTGAATAGTGCCGTATACGTAAATAGTACTGTATACATAAATAGTGCCGTATACGTGAATAGTACCGTAAACGGTCGTATTCCCCAAGTACGAACCTGGCTCTGGTACCAATTGTTGCGCGGAAGCGTGTGAAAGAGTAAAATTATTGTACTGAAAAATCATACTAAGTTCAATTCTCAGGAAAGAGAGGTAGATCACGAAGATCACTTAAATACCAAGTCTTTCCTAGCCAGAATATCCCTCTATCGTAATTTAATAGCACAATAAATCACTACAATCACATTCACAAAATATGCAAAACAAATAATAAAGAACACCAGAATTTTAACGAGGTTCAGCAAATTTTGCCTACGTCCTCGGGCACTACCAAATATATTTCACTCCAAAAATTACAAGTGAAATTTACAAATAGAGAGAGAGAATAATGCCTTAAGTAGAGAATGACAATTATGGGATGAAGAAAGTAAGCAATGGTTAGGCCTATTTATAGTTGAGGTTCAAGGATCAACTTGCAATGTCCCTATACAATTAGGGACCAAAATTGCAATTATCCCATGCCAACTTTTAACCTAACTTGCCAACCAATATTACTTTCTACTTTCGGTGCCCACCCCATTTGACTTTTCAAACAATGGTGGGTTCCAATAAAAAGAAACCAATCAACTTGACTTTCAAAGAATAATAAACACCTAAAAATCAAATCAAGTACAATATTTGTCATGAACCATAAATCAAGCCAGTCTGATAAATTGGATATGCAATAAAGGTAACCAAGAAAAATGACACACATTCATATCTCATCCTTTTAAATGTCTTTAAATTCTACCCTCAGATTTTTCCATCAATTAATGAAAAGAAAAGAACCCAAAGACCAAGTCTTATAAACTTGATATTAGCCGTACCAGGAACAACAAGAGCGTTTTGTCTACAAGCTACAATTCTAAAATGTTTTGTATCCTGTAATTAGCTGTACCGACTAATTTCCCGCACAGCTACAACTTCAATGCTAAACATAAATATCAAATTATGAGCGTTTCAGACAGGTTGAGGTGGAAAATAATAATACTCTATTATTAATATTATTAAGAATGGTTTTGCAACAAACACTAATATGATAGAAGTCTGACTAATTTAATAGAAACCGGTAAGTTAAGCTTCAAACATATCTTGAGGAAAAGTAATAAAGTTGCTAATTACTTGGTAAAAATAACAGGAGGTAAAATGAATCAATCAATTGTACTCGTTAATCCACCCTCACTGTACAAAAGCTTCTGAAGGAGGATATTGACAGTTCAATGCAAGTAGGTTGTTTCATGTACTAAATCCATTTTTCAACCAAAAAATATATATGAACATTACTAAATTAAAATTATAGCCATTTTACCCAACAGATAACTATTGAGTTAATTTACGAAGTTAATTATCGCAAAAATAAATTATAAGATAATGAAAACATTAATTAAAATCTTTTCCAAGTATACAAAAGAGATTGAAGAACAAAGCTTGAGATGATTAAAGGCTTAATGCCTTTTTATATAGGGGAGTTGAGTCCGCTTTTCCATGTGGGACAAACACGCCAAAAACCAACATTCTACCCATCTTTTTATTTTCCACAAACTTGATTGGCATCTGCATCAATTAATAACAAAAAGTAAAATGGTTTATTACTTAGATGATTACTCGATTTTTAGTTTACATTTTCATTTTAGTCACGTTAAATTTTTAATGGTAATTGACTGTACATGCTAAATCATGTTCATATTATGTTTACACTTTTATCTTGGTCACATAATTTCTAAGTCACTTTCATTTTGGTCACTAAAAATAAATTTTAATTCTTGATATAGGTAGAAAAATTAAGGATTAAAGTAAAAAGGTGGTAAAAACTAAAATAATACAATAAATGTTTATCCTATTTCCAAAAAATATATTCTTTTTCAATCTTGAAATTTTAAATTTTAAATTTTAAAATATAATAATATCAATTGATTTGTTACTATAATATTGAAATTAATTAATATAATATCCTTCTAAATTTTAAAATTTTATTTTATATTTTTAAATTATCCTTAACGAAATCAACTCAAATAACTCATATTTAATAATTGTCTACGAAACTTAATTTTTTTAATTGTATAATTTAAAATCTTTCCTACTAAACTAAAAGTAAAGAAAAATACTTAACTCATATTTAATAATTTAATTAATTTTAAGGATTTTTCTCTACTTTTAGCTTAGCATAGAATATTATTCAATATCATATAATTAAAAGAAATTTAAGTTTCATAGACAATTATTAAACCTGAGTTATTTGATTTTATTTTAATTTGAAAATATAAAATAAAATTTTAAATTTTATAGGCAATAATTTATATAATTGATTTTGATGTTTTGAAATTTGAATTTTTAATATTAAAAAAAGAGAAGAAATTTAGACAGTACAGTATAAATATATATTATTTTAATTTATACCTTCTTTTTTCACTTTAATTTTTATTTTATTTTTTACTCCGATCAATTACTTTAAAAAAATATTATTTTAGGTAACCAAAATAAAAACTATTTAAAAGTTGAGTGAATAAAATAAAAGTGTAAATATAATGTGACTGACCTACCAAAATGAAAATATAGTAAAAATTGAATGACAAAACTCGACAATTTACTTAAAATAAAAACACCCCCTCCCCTAAGACCAAGACTTTTAAAATCGTCTAACACACGTTTATATCTTGTTTGTGTTTTACTCAAATTCAAAATTTTAAGTAATTTATTTCAAAATATAAATATCGCATTTGATCATTAAAATGAATAATTTAAATTTATATCAACATGAATTCAAATTAATTCAAACTCAAACTACTTTTGAAATCTAACTTAAATTTACTTAATCTGAAGTCAGGGAAGCCGGATGAAATTTTAATTTTTTTATAGTCTATATCTTTATAACTTTTAAAAGATTAAATTGAATTTTTATAATTTTAAGGAGGTCAAAATACAAATTTACCTTTATTAATTTAAAATTTGTAAGGAGTAATTTTAGATTTTAAGGGTCTGAAGCTATAATTATTAAATATTAAATGATTTAAATATTAAACCACTCAAATCAAAGTCAGATGGAATTCAAATATTAAATGATTAGATTACATGTGTATACTACAGTCTTGTATACATGTTCAAAAATCAAAGTCAAAATGCAGAGTGCAGTGCTTTTACCATCCCGGACGCAGCCATGTAGCCAACTGCCACCTCGAATATTATTTTATCTTTCACTTTCATCCTATCCATTCATTGCGTACCCAACACTTCTTCCTTGTAGACTACTATTATAAATAAAAATGTAGGCATAAGAGTAAAAAAGTCGCACATTAAACAGGAGTAATAAGAGGGATTTTTTCATTTGCAAAACATATTTTTATTACTAAATAATTTAAGCCTTGAAGACTAAAAATGTAAAAATTATAGATGTGATTTATATGGTTCAAATTAATTAATTTTAGTTTCTATATTTTTGAATTTTAAAATTTTATTTCTAGCTCAAATTATAGCAGTTAAATACATTTTGTTAAATTCAATTAATAATCTTGTACTATGTGTATAGTTGTAGATTTGATTCATATTTTCCAATTGGCCATATACTTTTTAAACTTTAAAATTTCAATCCTAACCCAAATTATGGTTGTTAACAGTGGCGTATCTAGGATGGCTGGCATACCCCGACCCTCCCTTAAAATGAAAAATTGTCTATTTATGCATTTTAAAAAATTTTAAAATTTTAAACTAGTAAAGGTAAAATTACACTTTGTCCACCTAAAAATGATAAAATTTTAATTTAATCCTTAAAAAATATAAAGATATAGACTATTAAAAATTAAAATATAATTCCAGCCCCTAAAAGAATTCCTAGCTACACCCCTTGTTGTTAATACATTATAACAAGATTTTTAATGAGTAATATGTGGAAATAATAAAATGACATGGTATAACATTATGACAATATGATTAAGTCTTAGCTCAATTGGCATTGTTGTCAGTGCAGGAGGACGTGGATTTGAGCGTGCTAAAACACACTTATCCTCTTATGGATAATTCTAAATATTGTATCAACTGACAAAATTTCAAATACTTTCACAATTGAATTAGATTTTGCTGAACTAAATATTCCAATAACCTAAAACATCAAAACTTGAAGTTATCTAAATTTAAAAAGGAAACTTTAAACTCTAATAACTCAATCACAAAGTGACCTAAACATTCGTAAATTGATGCTAATCGAAATAATCTACAATTTATAGAACTCAAATTCACACGATGCAAATTTATCTGACTTCAAACCATCTCGACGGAATTGAACCTGACAGATCCTCTAGTAAAACTCAATTCAAGTGCGAATTAGATTACTTTGCAGGCTTGCATACAGTCCCTATATACATGTCATGTGGCCAACTGTCACATTGAATATTATTTAGTGTCCACCCATTATAATTCTATCTTCTAATCTAACTTAATCCGGTTTTATTACTTAAAAAAAAGTTAACAATTTAGATTAAATTATTTTGAACGACACATATCAAATCGATTCAAACTTAAAATGATTCGAACAAGTAATTTAAATTTACGAGAATCTAAAGAGATCAAAACTCAAAATAATCCGAACTCATAGTAACCTAACCTAAAATGCCAGTACCTCAAACCCAAATAATTCAAAATCCTAATTTAATCCCAATTGAAATCATGTAAAAGCTTTAAAACTAGATTACTTGCAGACTTGCATATTACAGTCCTTGGATACATGTCATGTATTAGGTAACCAGGCAACCAAGTCAATGGCCTGCTTTCATTGACCTTAACATGGTCTCGTCCGTCCCATCCATTCATTGCGGACCCAACTCTCCTTGTAGACCAATTTACACAACAAAACTCCTTTATCATCTTCGTATTGTTAGAACCAGACAACAAAATACAGTCACCTTCAACAACAGTACTGTTACAAAAGAAAATGGCAATAGTGAATTCCCTAGAGAAAATGGCAACAGTAGACCAATTAAACGTTTAATTTGTAAGTGAATTCCCTAGAGAAAATGGCAAAGAAAATTTCAAGAACAGTACTGTTTCACTTCTTGTTTTCAGGTTTAACATTTACATTCCTCGTTACTCTTGCCATTTCCTTCGACCCTTATTTCCTGCATTCTTGTGCAAACAACATCGGCAACTACACCGCCAATAGTGATTACGAGCGTAACCTCAATACCATCTTCAAACAGATCACCTCTATTACGAAATCGAATTACGGATTTTACAGCAAGAAAGTTGGCGAAGTCAACGCCATGGCACTTTGCAGAGCAGATGTTAAGCTAGATGTTTGCACTGGTTGTTTAAAAGAAACTATATCAAGGGTCAAGCTGGATTGTCCTAACAACAAAGAAGCCATCGGATGGTCTGAGAATTGCACGTTACGGTACTCGAACACAAACCTCTCCGAGAAGTTGGAAATTAATCCTCAATTATGTCTACTTAATATACAATCTACGGCTAATGAGTACTTTCAGCTCATACTTGGACAGTTGTTGAGTGACCTGCGTAATAAAGCAGCAGCAGGGGGTGCTCTTCTTAAATACGCAGCAGGTAACTTGTCGCTCAGCGCTTCGGAAACATTATACGCTCTAGTGCAGTGCACTCCTGATTTGTCTGAGGGAGACTGCAATCATTGTCTTGATAAGGCGGCAACTGACGGGATTCGGCAGTGTTGCCTTAAGCAGAGGGGATGCCGGGTTCTTAGTCCTAGCTGTAACTTGAGGTTCGAAACAGATCCCTTTTTTGAAGCCGGAGCTGAGTTTCCACCACCCCCATTACCCTCGGTCGATCGGCAAAAAGAAGGTACGACAATTTTCCTTTCACTGTCACTTCTTCCAACCACCTGTTTGCACAGATTTACATGGTTGATCTCTCTTGTCTTATGATCAAAAGGAGATAGCTTTAATTAGAACAAAGATTATGCAAATCTCCACAGTTTCCATAAACATGTTGTTAGTAATAGTTCTTTCCTTGCTTATCCCTGCAATTGAAACTCAGAAGTGTTGAGTTTAAATCAATAACTAAAGATCAAAAACAAAAATTTGTGTTTGAAAGATGAAAACAGAAGCAAAATCCGGATGTTGGATGATGAAGAAAAGATCAACTTCATTACTTGAATAAGCAAAAAAGCTATATACATAAGTAGTTCAATTACATTAGTAAAAAACAAAACTTGCTTGTGCAAGTATCCAAGCTATTAAATCAGCTTAAAGACAACCTAAATGACCACTAAATCAGCTAAGTAGATGATTAATCCTTAGCCGAACAAACAAAAAAAGGATTACTACCAAACTAGCAAAAGTCAACTATTACAAAAGCTCTACAACCGAATTACACCATGGACATTTGGATGCTGTTGTTGTGTTGCTTGGTCACTTGCATGCCGCTACTGTGTTGCCACCTTTCAACACTCCTCCTTGGCTACAAGCAGCAGACTCCAATTTTCTTCTTCAAATACTTGAATCTTGTAGCAGCTAGTGGCTTGGTCAGAATGTCTGCAAGCTGAACCTCCGAGCAGCAATGAATTAAGTCGACTTCCTTTGACAATTTTGCTTCCCTTACAAAATGATACTTAATCTTGAAATGCTTGGTTTTGCCATGAAAAACAGGATTCTTGGCAATAGCAATAGTTGATTGATTATCCACTTTGTCTCTGTTGCTTCCTCTTGATCAGCATTCAAGTTACACAAAAGCTTCCCAACACAAAATGGCTTGATTAACAGCAGTAGCAGCTGCAATATACTCTATATCTGCAATGGATTGAGCCACTGTTTGTTGTTTCTTAAAGCTCCAACAAAAATATCCTGAACCTAGAGTGAAGAAGTAGCTCGGTGTGTTCTTTATATCATCAGCTGAGCCAGCCCAGTCACTGTCTGAATAGCCAACCAGCTTCAGCTCCTTAGTTCTCTCAAACTTCACTCCATAGCTTAAGGTCCCTTTGACATACCTCAAGACTCTTTTAGCAGCTTTAAGACGAGCTACATTGCAGCAATGCATGAACCTCGATAGAAGGCTAACTGCATACATGATGTCTAGCCTTGTTGTTGGCAGGTAAAGTAGGCAACCAACCAGACTTCTGTTGCTTGAGAGTTTTTCTCCTAGTGCCGTAGGAGTGCTAGAAAGCTTGCAATTTGTCATGCGAAACTTGCTTAGAACCTTCAATGTAAAAGCTTGCTGGCTTCCATACCAAGGAAGTAGGTCATCAACCCTAAATCAGTCATCTCGAAAGCATCTTGCATCCTTTTCTTGAATTCTTCAATCAACTTACCCCTACAACCAGTAACCAATAGATCATCTACATACGAAGACACAATCAGCAAGGTTTCTTTCTCAGCCTTCTTCACATAGAGTGTAGGCTTACTGATGCTCTTCTCGAACCCCAGCCTTGACAAGTAGGCATCAATCCTGTCATACTAGGCCCTTGGAGCCTGTTTTAGACCATACAAGGCCTTCTTGAGCTTGTAGACCTTGTGTTCTTCACCAGGAACCTTGAATCCATTGAGTTGCTCAACAAAGATCTCTTCCTTGAGAAATCCATTTAGAAAAGCTGATTTAACGTCCAGCTGGTGCACTTTCCACTGCTTCTGAGTAGCTAAGGCAAACAACAGCCTTATGGTATCTAACCTTGCAACTGGTGCAAAGGATTCAGAGTAATTGATGCCATGCTGCTGACTGTACCCCTTTACAACCAGCCTAGCTTTGTGCTTATTCAGTGACCCATCTACGTTGTTCATGGTCCTGAACACCCATTTTACACCAATAACTTTCCTGTTTGTTGGGCTATCAACTAGCTCTTATGTGCCATTTTTGTGGATCATCTTCATTTCAGTTTCCGTTGCTTCTTTCTAGCAGCCCTCCTTTGCAGCCTCATCAAAGCAGGAAGGCTCGACAATGGTCATACCACATCTTTCATAGATGTTCATTAAGGTTCTAGTGCCTCTGACAAGTGCATCATTATAATCATCCTTTGCATCAGCTTCAATCTTAGCATGTTGTAAGTCAAAATCATGCTGGTCTTGCTCAGACAAGCTTGCATCATTTCTATCCCATTTTTAACAGCTCCCTTCATTGAATTTCACATCTCTGCTCACAACGATCCTCTTAATAGATGGATCAAAGACCCTATACCCTTTTTTCACACTGCTGTAGCCAACAAAGACTCCAGGCATGGACTTCTTCTCTAGCTTAGTTTTCTTCTCAACTGGCACCAGTGCATATGCAGCCAAACACTTTCAAGTGTGAGACAGTTGGCTTGTGTCCAAATCAAGCTTCAAATGGTGTTTTGCCTTTGACTACATTAGTTGGCAGCCTGTTTAGCAAATGCACAGAGGTATTTACCACCTCAGCCTAAAAAATGTTTAACATTTTGCCTTCAAACAACAGACACCTGGCCATATCGAGAACAGTCATGTTCCTTCTTTCACAAACACCATTCTGATGTGGTGTGTAGATGGTGGTTAATTGGTGTTAAATTCCAGCTTCATCACAAATCTTCTGGAACTTTTGAGACACATACTCAGTCCCATTATCTGACCTCAAAACCTTTAACTTGTAACTGGCTTGATTCTCAGCCAATGCCTTGAACTTGCAGAAGAAGTCAGCCACATCTAACTTTTGTTTCAAAAAGCTCACCTAACAAAATCTGGTGCAATCATCAATGAATAATGAAAAATACATGCTATCATTCAAGGAAGAAGTTTTCTTGGGTCCACAAATGTCAGTATGAACCAGTTGGAGTCTTTCTTGAGCTCTCCAAGCTTTATTAACAGGAAAATGCAGTTTTTTCTGCTTGCCAAGTTGACAAACTTCACAAACATCATTCCTAGGCTCGATCTTGGATATGTCTTCAACTAGACTCATCTTATGCAGTAAGCCAAGTGACTTATAGTTCATATGCCCCAACCTCTTGTGCCACAAACATGATTCATCAGCTAAAGCTGTATATGCCTTTGCTTCTAACTGATTCACATTCAAAATAAAGGATCTATCATGCACAGCTACTATCACCAGCACATGATCAAAAAAGCCCTTGATCACACAAGCCTTTCCTTCTAAAATAAGAGAGTAACCATTTTCCAACAATTGACCAACACTAAGCAAATTCTGATCAATGTCAGGTACAAAAAGAACTTCTGAGATGGTTTTGTTACCTGACTGAGTACAAATCACAGCCTTGCCTTTGTCTTTGGCCTCGATGAACTCACCATTCCCAATTCTGACTTTGGAGACAAAGCTGGTGTCTAGCTCTTTAAACATACTTTCATCTGAAGCCATGTGATGAGTGCAACCACTGTCAATCAGCTAATTTTTCCTGACTTTGCTCGAACTTGCAAATCAATAGGCAGTAAAGACATGTTCCTCCTGAGATTGCACATCCTCAACAGCTTGAGCTTGATTCTATTGTTGTGGTTGTGTTTTTGCCTTGTTCTTGCAAACCTTTTCAATGTGGCCTAGTTGCTTGCAGCTTCTATATTGAATGTCAGGCCTGTACCAGCAATATTTTTCCAAGTGATTGGTCTTTTTGCAATGAGTGCATGGTGGGAACTTCTTTTTAGCAACATCCTTCTTCCCTTTTTCTTTCTTTTCTTTCCAAGGCTTCTTGCCTTTATAGCTTAAGCTCTAACTTGAGCTTTCTCTACTCCTAGCCTGAAAAGCTCCTTCATAATACATTTCCATTCTGTTTGCTTTTCTCTGCTCTTATGCATAGAGAGCATTTATCAGCTCTGTCAAGGGCATAGCTAATTGGTCCCTCGAGTCTTCCAAAAAAGAGATTTTTGACTCATACTTATTTGGTAGAGTAGTAATGACCTTTTCAACTATCCTCTTGTCACTAAACTCATCTCGAAGTAGTCTTATAATTTGACTGTGGCCATAATCCTGTCATCATACTGCTTGATGGTTTCAGACTCCTTCATCCTCAGATTCTCGAAGTCACTTCTCAAGTTGATCAGTTGCTGCTGCCTGGTCTTGTCTAACCCCTGAAACTCTTCCTTGAGTCTGCCCCAGGCCTGCTTTGGAGTGTCACTAGTCATTATTCTAGTGAAGATCACATCTGAAACTCCATTTTGAAGGCATGACATAGCCTTATAATTTTTGCCATAGTCCTCATTGTGCTGCCTGATTTGAGCTATAATTGGATTAGCTCTTAGAGGTGGTGGCTCTATGTCAGTTAGAACAACACTCCACAGATCATGAGCCTACAAATATGTCTTCATTTTCACAGCCCAAATGTTGTAGTTTTCACCAGCAAAGACAAGTGGTGGTGGTGGTGGTGAAAAACTCATCCTTTTGCAGCAACTAAACAAGACAACAAAGATAGCTTCTATTGTTTTTCTTTCAAACACGAATCATTCAAAGAATCAACACAAACCAACACACAACAAAGGCCCTCAAAGATGACAGGCTCTTGATACCATTTGTTGAGTTTAAATCAATAACTAAAGATCAAAAACAAAAATTTGTGTTTGAAAGAAGAAAACAGAAGCAAAATCCGAATGTTGGATGATGAAGAAAAGATCAACTTCATTACTTGAATAAGAAAAAAAGCCATATACATAAGTAGTTCAATTACATTGGTAAAAAAAAAACTTGCTTGTGCAAGTATCCAAGCTGTTAAATCAGCTTAAAGACAACCTAAATGACTACTAAATCAGCCAAGTACATGATTAATCCTTAGCTGAACAAACACAAAAAGGATTACAACCAATCTAGAAAAAGTCAACTATTACAAAAGCTCTACAACCGAATTACACCATGGACATTTGGATGATGCTGTTGTGTTACTTGGTCACTTGCATGCTGCTGCTGTGTTGCCACCTTTCAACAAGAAGCCGATTTATTGGTACCACGATTGTCCAAACAACAGCACTTTCACCATAAGCAACACTTACCAAGCCAACCGCAATACCGTCTTATCATCTCTGTCGTCTAATAGCACCCATGGTGATGGTTTCTATAACACAACCGCAGGCAGGAGCCCTACGGTACTCGAATCGAAATATCTTTTCCGTTGTGGCAGAAGAACCTGCAGTTAGATTGCGTAACACTCAGAATGCAACTGGGACAGAAATCCCTTTCGACCAGCTAGTGGCTGCCACAGTTGTTATGAACATGGACGATATAACAACCCAAACGGAAAATAAACCCGCAGGTTCTAAAAAATTTGCGACAAGAGAGACCAAATTTCAAGTTTTCGAATACTGTACATGCTCGCCCAGTGTATACCGGACTTATCAGGCAGTGCTTGCAGTAGATGTCTGCAATGAGCACTAGAAAGTCTTCCAACTGGATGGCAAGGCGGAAGAGTGTTGAGTCCTAGCTGCAACGTCAGATATGAAATTTACCCCTTCTATAATCTAACGGCAGTTTCACCTCAACCTCCTCTAGCACCAGCTTTATCCTCACCGTTAATTGATAAATTTGATTCTTTCCTTTTTCCTTTTTTATAGTTCACGAAAAAAAGAAAACAAGATTCACTACATTCTCTTTTCTTTTTTCTTTTTGGTCGGTAATTTGTAAATTAATATATAGGTAAAGAACAAGCCCCTGTTTTCTTGAGGATTACAATAAACTGAATTGAGAATATCTAATTATGCTCTTATTTAATCAGAAGAAGAGAAACAAAACAAATCAAACCAGATTCCAGTACTTGTTGCAAGTTTATCAGCAATTTTTGGGCTGGCTGTGGTTTTTATCTCTGGTTTCTTCATCTGGAGGAGGAGAAACAGTCGAGGTACACATCGGAGTGATCTTTCTGGCAAGTATTATAACTTCTTTTTGTATTCTTATGCTGAGCATATTATGATTTTATTACAGACGAAGAAAACAGCCAAGAAGTTCAATTACTTGACTTGGTAAATGAGCACTCAAGGGAAACTTTTAACGGAGAAAATGGGGAGAGATCTCAGGAGTTTCCTTCTATACAGTTGGATGTTTTACATGCAGCGACAAATCACTTTTCTGATGAAAATAAGCTGGGACAGGGTGGATTTGGTCCTGTATACAAAGTAATTATATAACTTGAAACTTTTATCTGAGTTGGCTTTAGAACTGATGTATGCGAATTAAGTATGTGAATACTCCTGCATTTGAATTTTGATATGCTATGTAAATGAATGAATTCTTCCAGGGAACATTAGCAGACGGTAAAGAAATTGCAGTTAAAAGGCTGTCAGAAACTTCCAGTCAAGGGCTTGTTGAATTCAAGAATGAAATCATGTTAATTGCTAAACTACAACATAGAAATCTTGTGAGGCTCTTAGGATGTTGCTTAGAGAAAAATGAGAAGTTGCTTGTATATGAATTCATGCCCAACAAAAGCCTGGACGTTTTCCTATTCGGTTTGATTCTTGAACCTTTAACTAATAAGAAAAAAAACATGAAACAATTAATGAAAATGTACTCATTTGTTTTGTTCTTTTTTTCCACATTTATATCAGATTCGAAATTAGCTGCTCAACTGGATTGGCAGAAACGATTCAACATTATTAAAGGAATTGCTCGAGGTATTTTATATCTACATGAAGATTCTCGTCTAAAAATTATACACAGGGACCTTAAAGTAAGTAATGTTCTACTCGATAATGAGATGAATCCGAAAATTTCCGATTTTGGTATGGCAAGAATTTTTGAAGATAAAAACGAAGCAAATACCAATAGAGTCGTCGGAACATAGTAAGTATGCATATTTTCATAACACATTCCTTTACAGTGCGAGGCTTATGGGAATATTGTTATTTAATTATTTTCTTTGTTTATAAAATTTTCTATGGTATCATCTAATTTTATTTTAATAAATTGTCTCTTTGTTTCTTATGAATTAAAATAGTGGATATATGGCACCAGAATATGCTATGGAAGGACTCTTTTCTATCAAATCTGTGTTGTTCCAATAGGGTCGGAAGCGTGTAAATTATTTTTAACTTATCAACAATCTGATGTTTTCAGTTTTGGAGTCCTTTTGTTGGAGATTGTTAGTGGAAAAAAGAACAATGGTTTTCATCATTTAGAGCATGGTGAAAGCTTGTTGACTTTTGTATGTTCTTTATCCTCCCTTTTGTCCTCAAACTATAGATTAAATGTTCTAACCATTCTACGAATAATTTTAAGCTACAATTGTAGGCATGGAAATTATGGTCCAAGGGCGAAGGAATGGAGCTAATAGATCAGGTCCTTGTTCCTTCATGTGTGGCTTCTGAGGTGCTTAAATGCATTCATATTGGGCTATTATGTGTTGAAGAAGACCCGGCAGACAGACCAACCATGTCATCTGTGATTTTCATGTTGGCAAGTAATAGTACCATAACACTTCTTTGTCCATCTGAACCAGCATTTTCCGTTGGGCGTGCAATTGCAAAGCCAACTGAACCTATTTCAGATGATGGAGTCTTTTCGGTTAATGAAGTCACAATTTCAAATTTCTCAGCTCGCTAATTTGATTGTTGTACTAACAATACTAGTTTATCAAAAAAATTTCATTTTATTTCCCAGTCTGAATTAACAACGCTATGAATACTAAAGCCATGATTTTTAAGAACTTGAACCTGAAACTATATATACATATATTTGAATTTTAAATTGAGTATGAAGTTGGTGATAAATCAATTTAAGAATATTAATTTTTTACTCAAATTTTTTAATGTATTGAAGCACCTAAGAAAGTTGAAAATTATATGGATTAATACTTTCTAAAGTATATATAATTTAGCTACTCTTTGCGATTTGCATAAGGAAACAGACATAGAGCAGGGAAGAGTGTGATTTTTATACTCTTGTAATGATAAAGGAGTTGCAATAATTTATTTCATTAGTTTACACTTAATCTGGAATTCATTTCCAAAAAAAGAATCCAATTAACTTCCAAAGACTAGTCTTGCATCTAGAAATTAAGAGTTTGGGTACGTGTTACCTTGTGCAAAGTGTCGCTACTTTGTGCAAGTTTCTCGTATGCTCAGTTTAGATTAATTCAAATTATATGGAAAATTATAACTGTTGTTTGACAAAAATCCAAATTTGTATGGCTTATGTTACCCCGACAACAATATGATATTTCATTGCTCGAACCCGTGAATCAGGAAATAAAGGGTTATATTTAGTAATATCAGTTAGCAAGTCAATGGAATGCTTTCACTGTCCCGGACATGGTCATGTAGCCAACTGCCACATTGAATATTATTTTTTGTTCACTTCTGCCCCATCCATTCATTGGGAAGCCCTAAACAAAATAAAGCAAGATTAGGTCAACATGCGTAAATGAATGTTTTTAGTCATATTGACAAAGTGTTGGTGTCAAAGGCAGTGAGCAAGCTGATTTTGCTTTGCTTGATCAGCAAGCCTCGTGACTTGGGGAAGAAACAAAAGTAGAATTTGCCTTGGTAGAAACAGAATTAAAGCAAAAGGAGAAATTGGAGAGTATATGAATGAAAGAACAAGCTGGATTTTTCATTAACAAAGCATTGGCAAGTTGGGGCAAATTACCAATAAAAGCCATTTTTTTTCAAAATTTACCGAAATGGACCGATTTTTTGATTATTTACCGGAATGGGCCATTTTCCGCGAAATCGCGTCCACGTCAGCGCGATTTCAGAATACGTGTCAGGACATCGCATCCACGTCAGCGCGATTTGCTTACGTGGACACAAATCGCACCTACGAGGACGCGATTTGCTGACTTGGATATGTTTTCGTCGAAAAAGATCCTTTTTTGCCCCTAAATTTCGATTTTTTCGGTTTAAAATTGAATTTTGAAACATTCAAATCATTATTTTCCTTATTTATTTGAAGTAAACACCGGATTTTTTTACAGAATTGTTGTATTATTTTTTCTGATTTGACACGTGTATGGAATAGGTCCGATAAATCATTAGAACGTAAGTAATATAATTAAGATAATAACAGTATTTCTATAATATTTCAATTAATTAGTTTAACTTAGTTGGTTAATATGCTTGCTCTTTTCCCTTGGTATCTTGGTTCAATAGCAACAAGTACAAAAAAAGATTCAAAATTATTACCAACAAGATTTGAACCAATGTACCAAGGGAAAAGAGCATTTACATACCTCGTTATTCTCTCCATTTCCTTCGACCCTTATTTCCAGCGTTATTGGGCGAACATCATCGGCAACTACACCGCCAATAGTGCCTACGAGCGTGACCTGAATAGCATCTTCGAGGAGATCACCTCTATAACAAAATCCAATTATGGGTTTTACAGCAACAAGGTCGGCGAAGTCAACGCCATGGCACTTTGCAGAGCAGATGTTAAGCTAGATGTTTGCTCTAGTTGTTTAAACGAAAATATCTAATTATTATTAAAAAAAAAGTTAACAATTCAAGTCTAATTATTTTAAACTTGAATTGACACATGGAATAGATTTAAACTTAAAATGACTCAAACAAATCATTTAAAATTACTAAAGTCTAAAAAGATCAAAACTCGATCCAAATTTATAATGACAAATTTAAAAGGCTAATACCTCAACCCTAAATAATTCAAAATCCTAATTAATTCTAATTGAAATAATCTAAAATTTTTAAAATTAGACTACGTGCAGGCTTGCTTATTACAGTCATTGAATACATGTCATTTATTGGTAACCAAGTCAATGGAGTGCTTTCATTGACCCGAACATGGTCATGTAACTAACTGCCACATTGAATAATTATTTATCATTTACTTCCGTTCCATCGATTCATTGCGGACCCAGCTCTCCTTGTAGACCAATTTACACAACAAAACTGCTTTATCATCTTCGTATTGTTAGAACCAGTCAACAAAATACAGCCACCTTCAACAATTAAACGTTTAATTTGTAAGTGAATTCCCTAGAGAAAATGGCAACGGAAATTTCAAGAACAGTACTGTTTCACTTCTTGTTTTCAGGTTTAACATTTACATTCCTCGCTACTTTTGCCATTTCCTTTGACCCTTATTTCCTGCATTCTTGTGCAAACAACATCGGAAACTACACCGCCAATAGTGCTTACGAGCGTGACCTCAATACCATCTTCAAACAAATCACCTCTATTACAAAATCGAATTATGGATTTTACAGCAACAAAGTCGGCGAAGTCAGCGCCATGGCACTTTGCAGAGCAGATGTTAAGCTAGATGTTTGCACTGGTTGTTTAAGTGAAACTATATCAAGGGTCAAGCTGGATTGTCCTAACAACAAAGAAGCCATCGGATGGTCTGCGGATTGCACGTTACGGTACTCGAACACAAACCTCTCCGAGAAGTTGGAAATTAATCCTCAAACCTGTCTATATAATACAGGATCTACGGCTGATGAGTACTTTCAGCTCAGACTCGGAGAATTGTTGAGTGACCTGCGTAATAAAGCAGCATCAGGGGGTGCTCTTCTTAAATATGCAGCAGGTAACTCGTCGCTCAGGGCTTCGGAAAGGTTATACGCTCTAGTGCAGTGCACTCCTGATTTGTCTGAGGGAGACTGCAATCATTGTCTTGATAAGGCGGCAACCAACGGGATTCTGCGGTGTTGCCTTAAGCAGAGGGGATGCCGGGTTCTTAGTCCTAGCTGTAACTTGAGGTTCGAAACATATCCCTTTGTTGAAGCCGGAGTGGAGTTTCCACCACCCCCGTCACCCTCGGGCGATCGGCAAAAAGAAGGTACGACAATTTTCCTTCCACTGTCACTTCTTCCAACCACCTGTTAGCACAGTTTCAATTTGGAGGCACTATATTAGTCTATCACTCTTGTTGAATCGAGAAAATCTGATTCTGCCCTTATTTAATTAGAAGAGGAACCAAACAAATCAAAAAGGACTCCAGTACTAGTTGCAAGTTTATCAGTGATATTTGGGGTAGCTGTGGTTTCTATCTCAGGTTTCTTAATCTGGAAGAGGAGAAACAATCAAGGTATGCAATGGCAAACATTACAAATTTGTTTTGTATTGTTATATTGATCACTTTCTTACTTTCTTCTTTTATTAATTTCAGATACAGAGTACAGAGAAATTCAATTACTTGACTTGGTAGAGGGAAGAATTGATATGTGAGAATCAAGTTTGTAACGTTAGGTATAATTAATAAATGAATTCTTTCGGGGAACACTAGCGGATGGTAAACAACTGCAGTTAAAAGGCTATCAAGAACCTCCGATCAAAAGCTTGTTGAGTTCAAAAATGAAATCATGTGCTTTTTTCCTTCTTTTTTTCCCTTCTAAGCTACAATTTTAGGTATGGAAGCTCTTATCTGAATAGAGCTAATAGATAAGTTCCTTACTCCGTCGAGTGTAATTTTTGAGGTGCTTAAATGCATTTTGGGTTATTGTACATGCAAGAAAATCTGCTACTCAGTCTAATCAAATCATCTCTTATTGTCATGTTGGCAACCGATACCGTAAAACTTTCTCGTGCAATTAAACCAACATCCTTTTTGGGCATATCATTGCGGAATCAATCAAACACATTTCAAATGATGAATTTTTTTATTATTATTAAAATTTTTCACCTCGCTGATTTGATCACTATTTTAATTTTAAGATTATATATTTGAATGTAAAAATTAGTATAAAGCCGATAACTAATCAATTTATGAATATTATTTTTAATGTGTGGAAGCACCTTAATTAGTAAACAAAGTTCAAACTTGCATCAAATTATACTCCCAAAAATATACAAATTTTAGCTACCCTTTCTTCTTTCAATCCGCTCTGCTGGACTTGTATTAGGGATGAGCAAAACTTGATTTAATTTGAAAAAATAAAAAAATTTCAAATTTCGAATTAATCGAATCGAGTTATTCGAGTTATTCAATTTTTTTGAGTCAACTTAAATAAGTAGTTTGAGTTTCAAGTTCAAGTCGAGTTGAATTTTATAATTCGAATAACTAGAATAATTTAATAACATTTTGGTATAACTGCTCCTTTAGTCCCCGTCAAGTTTAAAAATGAGCAAATCAGTCTCTCTCTTAACAAAAATTATAAAATAATTAAAAATAATTTTTAAAATTAAAAACATTTATAAAAATTTCAAACTTTATATTTCTTTAAAGAATTGTAAAAAATTTTGTAAAAAAAATTCTAAATAATATATAAAGAAAGGTACAATTTTAAAATTTTCTAAAATAATAATTTTAGGGACTTAAATAATTTAATTAATTTTTCAAGTTTATCATAGTAAAATATCTTTTCTTTTTTCTTTTTTTCTTTAATTTTTTTTAAATATATACAGTTTCAAATTTACGTGCTCAAACATGAAATTAGTTATATTGTAATAATATTTTAATTTGACATGATTAATTTTTTAATTCAGCTCGAACAATTTCACTCGATTTGACTCGACTTAAATTTCATTTCACGCGACTCGATTCGAAAAAATTTCAAATCAAATTAAGATGATAAAATAGGACCTATCAACCTGATTAATTAACTCGGAACTTTTTCACTCCATTCGATTGAACCTTCTTCCTTATTTACGTGGCAATTAGAAAACATATAGTAGTAAGGAAGAGTTCAAATTTTATACTAAGTAAAAATTCAAAAAGTTACATGTTTTTTTTTATTATAAATATACTCTAAAAAGGGTTAATCTAAATTATAAAATCTAAAAATTTATTTGATAATGGATCCAATAATGAATAATTTCTCTACCACCGAATTGAACATTGCATTTCAGTTTTAAAATCTATTCTAATCAAAGAAACCAAATTAACTTGACTTTGAAGAAATCAAGCCAAGTCCTACACCATAAATAGGCAGTCTGATAATTGGGTATATATGCACTAAAGATAACCAAGAAAAATGAGACACGTTCCTATCATGTCCTTTCAAAATGTGTTTAAATTCTACCAGTATATTTTTCCACAACTTGCATCGCCATTTTATGAGAGATCCATCAATTACAGACAAAAACATCAAGGAACCCAAAGGCCAAGTCTTATAAACTTGTCGTTATTAGCTGTACCAGAAAAAACAACCTTGTTTGTCTAATACAATTCCAACTTGCATGTTTTGTATCCTCATATTCTAATTTCTGTAGAGGATTTTTTATGGAAAAAAAGGAATTTTATAAGTGAAACGGAATGCAACAAAAGACGATGAAAAGGAAGATTAGAATAGATATTTCATAACATAGATGATAGCTTATAAGGTGGAGAAAAATTACTAAGTGTGGCTGTAGGTACAAGGGTAATAAAGTTGCACATTAAATAGGAGTAATAAGAGGCATTTTTACTAATAAAGAATTTAAGTCTTGTATAATAGTGAATAATCCATTTTTTTTAAAAAAATGGAAGATGTATTTAATGTTACAAGAAAAGGTTAACATGTAACATTTAACTATTGATAGAAGTTCTTGTGCTTTAAGTTTCTTTGTTGAAGATAGATGGATTGACTTATTACACCAACCTAAGTTCTCCAAAATTTCAAAATGGTAAAGATAATCGAAGAATCTTATCATATTCTTGTCGAGTAATATTTTATCATGTCTTATTGATAAGAGTGTTCGAGTATTTATACATGTTGTTACAAAAGCTATTACAGCTCATGATAGGGCCCCACTATTTTAACTTGACTCCACTGCCTCTAGTACTGATACTTTCTATCCCTAGTACTGACATTCTTTGTAAGCTCCAGGTTTGTTGGGCACGTGTCTATGGAGCACACGATCCTTTCTGTTCCTGGGACTAACATTCTAGGCGGGCTCCGCACCTACTGGACTCGTGCCTAGGTGGCCTACGGAGCACACGGCCCTTTCTGCGAGCTCCCTGAGTCCTCGCGAGTTGGATCTGTGGCCTTGCGTTACAAGATGGGTCCTTGGCTTTGCCTTGCGAGTTGAGTTCACGAGCTCGTTCTGCGAGCAGGGTGAGCTAACTCGCCTTGCTATCCTCTCGTGGCTCGCTTCGCACCCAATCTTTTGGTGGGACCTATCCGGGTCACAGGTAGGTGACCCAGATCCTATCTAGGACTCAAGTTGATGATCACCAATGTATAACAATTCTAATGTTATTTTCATAACTATTTTAATTAAGTAGTATAATGTGAAACATTTTTTGCATATCATCTCTTAGAACATGAGTTGTTTTTGTAAAAGATTTGTTCTTAAATAAGGTTGTTTTCAAATAAGAATTGTTCTAATATATTCTGATCATGAATTTTCTCAATTAATTATTATTGACAGGTTGTTCCTAACAATAGGTGTTTTGAATATAATTATTCTTAAATTTCAATTATTCTAAATAAGAGTTGTTTTAAATATTAATTATTCTTAACAAGAGCTATTCTCAAACAATTACTACTATAGGCATCAACAGTTGTGAACATAATAGTTATTCTAGAGCAACGGTTGATTTGAGTGGTGATTATTCTAAACAAAAGTTACTCTTCAGATAAAAATATTTAAAAAGAAAACAATAGAAGTGATTAGAATATATTTATCTCGAAGTTGAATTTATGTGAATCAAACCTACTCAAACCTTAAACAACTTAAACTCAATATGACTCCAATGAGTAACTTAAAAATACTAAAATCTCAAGGAATAAACCTAAAATGATCCGAACCCATATTAATGAAATCCAAAATTAATCCTAAACAAATAATTTAAAATTTTTAACTGGAAGCAACAGAACCTGACAGATCTACCTCAAAGTAAAACTCATTTCAAAGTGAGACAAATTAGATTATTACTTGCAGTCTTGCATACTACAGTCCTTATATATATATATGTCAGATGTTTTAGGTAATCTGTGACAATGGAGTTCTTTCACTGTCTTGGACGTAGATGTAGCCAACTGCCACATTGAATAGTATTTCACTTCCATCCTCATCTGGACCCAAACTCGTCATCTTTGTAGACTAAGGCTTAGTTTGGATGGGCGGTGTGTTTACCTCTGGTGAGGTTAAAAACAGCGGTGGCGGTGAGATTAGTTACTGTAGCGGTGAGATTGGATATTGTAGCGGTGAGATTAGAAACAATGGTGGAGTGTGTGTTTGGATTCAAACGCAGCTGTAGCGGTGAGATAAGAATAAAAAATGACTATTAAGGACATCAGATTAGAATTGATATATAATAGAAGTTTTTAAATTATTTTACTTTTTTAAAATTATTAAAATATGTGAATTTATAAATTAAATTAATAAAATATTAAAATGTATCTTCCAATATTTTAATGAATTATATAATTAATTTAAAATTTTTATTAGATAAAATGATAATTATTTTTAATTTTTTAAAGTTAAATATTTTTTATAACAATGATAAATATTATTTTCATAAATAGTAACATTATACTTAGATCAAATTTTGAAGTATCTAAATAGATGATTTTTAATTAAAAATATATAATAACATAAGACATAACAAGTTTCATTATTACTAGAAATTTTTAATTATAAATAATTTAAAATAATAAATAATTTTTAATTTTTAATTATAAAAAAATACTTATTAAATTTAATATGAAGATTGTATATATTAAATTAATAATATTATTTGAAATTCTTAAATAGAAAATTAGATGTAAAAGGATAAAAGAAAAAGTAAAAAGCATGGATGAAAAGGTACTTTCCATCTTTCAAATGGAGTTGCAAATTCTCACTGCATGTAGAACCTCCAGTGGCGCCACTGATACTACAACATGATGAGAAGACTCCAGTGCGGCAATGGGTAAAATCCGAACACCAATATCAGTGCGATTGATTTCAAGAAAATGGTCTAAACGCACTGAAACGGGAGATTTTTTGTATCCAAAAGGAGCCTAAGGCTCCCTTTGGTTTGGCTTTTACAGCCAGTGAGGTGCAGTTGGGGAGAAAAAATGGTGCCAATCTCACTGCTATGCTGTTTGGTTCAGCAAGTCAATGCAGTGAGATTGCATCTCCACCACACTGCTCAGCTGAAAATCAGCTGGTGATTTCAGCAGCAATGAAGGTGCAGTGAGCTATTGGTACTTTAACTCTCCAAAAATACCCTTACTTTAACTCTCCATATCTTCCCTCCTCCTACCATGCTTCTCCTTCTTCAATTTGTGCAACCAGTTCACTTCACAAAGCTACAGGTAAGTCATTCATCTGCTGCTGCAACTTCTGCTGCTGCAACTTCTGCCATTTTCAACCATGTTTGGTTGTGGTTGTGGTAGTGGACTTTTGTGGACTTTTCAACCATTTTCAACTTCTGCCACTACCGATCTTCTGCAACTTATGCCATTTCTCTGTAACAAAGGTGCACCGGAAACTTGAAGAAGATGATAGATGGATAGAACAAGAGATATATAATCGATATAATAGATGGACAGAACAAGATGATAGATGGACAGTGTTAGAATTGTGTGACCCAAATTCTAAGAGATTGCTTGCAAGTCAAGTTAAACAAAAATATATTTTCTTTCTAGAAGATTTAGTATTTATTAGTATAATATATTTAGCATTTATTAGTATAGTTTATTTGACTTACTAATTTAGCCTATAAATAGGCTCTTTTACAATCTTAGAAATGAGACACACCCATTAGATTAGAACTCATAACACATTCAGAGAATTTTGTGTTTACGTTTTCGGGTTCTTTGTTTTTCGGATTTTCGGGTTTAGTTTTTATCTCCATCTTTTGTACTCTTCATTCTTTTTCCATTATAGTAAAATTATCTTTGCCCGTGGTTTTTTATCCTCTTTGGAGGGGTTTTTCCACGTTAAATTTGTGTGTTCATCTTCTCAATTTCTTCTGCTATTTGTACTTTTTTGTTGCTTAATCGGGACGATCCTAACAGACAGAAACCTGAAGAAGATGATAGATGAAGATGATAGAGGTGTTAACTTTGCAATACAACTACAACATTTCTATGATGGGTTGGATGGACAGAACAAGCGACAATTTGATTTTATAGCTAGAGGGAGTATTTGGTTAAAAATAGGAAGATAAATAATCGATATATTGGAAAATGTCAGCAAGAATGAGCTTACATGGGGCATAAACCAAGAGATATAAAACGCTAACCTAGCAGAATGTACACTCCAAAAGTAAACATCTTATAACCTGGAATTAGGAACATTAGATTTTGTTGAGCCTAATAAAGATGAACCAGAGGAGGAAAGTATGAATAATGCAGAAGAAGAGAATAACGAGCTAGCCTTTCAACTTGACTGGTGGTGTAAAAGTAAAGAATATCCAAAACAGGTAATTCCAACCATAACTAAAATGGTTCCTTTTTATTATTAAAACACCTAAATTGGAATTGAAACCACTGCTTGAACACTTGAAGTATGAGATGTTTGGGAGAAAAGAACACCTTGCCAGTAATTACATACAAGGAGTATGTAAAAATAACTTTTTCGAAAAATATTAATAAATAATTTAAATTAATTATATAATTTATTAAAATATTAGAAGATATATTTCAATATTTTATTAAATGAATTTATAAATTCACATATTTTAATAATTTAAAAAAAAGTAAAATAATTTTAAAAACTTCTATTATATATCAATTCTAATATGATGTCTTTAATAGCCATTTCTTATCCTCAACTCACCGCTACAGTGCGTTTGAATCTAAACACACACTCTACCATTGTTTCTAATTTCATCGCTACAGCATCCAATCTCACCGCTACAGTAATTAATCTCACTGCCATCGCTGTTTTTAACCTCACCGGAGCTAAATACACCGCCCATCCAAACTAAGCCTAAATCATATACGCAAACAATCCAAAAATCTATTGACTTGACTCATATTTTTTATTAAGGATCAGATAATCTTCTACGATGGACCAAAACTTTATCCCTTACTAAAAGCACCCATATCATAAATTTCATAATATAGCTGAGCTCTCTCGTCTTATGATCCAAACAATGAGGTAAAGCCAAAAAAAAGAAATGCAGAGCTCCACAGTTTTCATAACCCTGTGGCTGTTATTAATAGTCTTTTCCGTGCTTAGCCCTGTAACTGAAGCTCAGCCACCCACTTATCGCTACCACGTTTGTCCTAACACCACCACTTTCCTCATAAATAGCACTTACCAAGCCAACCGTGATACCCTCTTAACTTCTCTATCGTCTAATGGCAGTCGTGGTAATGGTTTCTACAACACAACTTCAGGCAGAAACCCCGACACGGTTTACGGTCTTTTCCTCTGCCGTAGGGATCTTTCTACCAGTGTTTGTCAAGCGTGTGCCACCTTCGCCTCTACAGACATTTCCCGACGTTGTACTGTTGAAATAGCAGCGGTGGTTTGGTACGACGAGTGCCTCCTACGATACTCGGACGAAAATATATTTTTCGCCGTGGCTGAAGAACCTGCAATTATATTGTTTAATACTAAGAATGCAATTGGGACAGAAATCCCTTTCGACCAGCTAGTGGCTACCACAGTTGTTATGAACATGAACAATATAACTGTTGTTCCAATAGGGTCGGAAGCGTGTAAATTATTGTACTAAAAAATCACACAAAGTTCAATTCCCAGGGAAGAGAGGTGGATCACATGGATCTCTTAAATACCAAGTCTTTCCTTAGTCAGAATATCCCTTCTATAGTAATTTAATAGCACAATTAAATACTACTATTATACCCTCAAATATTGAAAGAAAAATAGGACAAAAAGAACATAAGAGTTTTAACGAGGTTCGGTAAATTATACCTACGTCCTCAGGCACTAACACCAGATGATAACTTTACTATCTCCAAAATATTACAAACAAATAGAATTCCTTAAGAATTCTCAAATGGGAGAAGAGAGAAAACTAAGAGAGAAAGATTGGTTGGGATGAACTTGTAAGGCCCAATTTTATGCCCAGGCCCGAATATTAAAACAAGATAAACAACAGTCCAATTACAAAGGAAAATAACAAGCCCAATGTAGCCCATGGCCCGAAACAAAAATTAAAAACCCAGCCCAGACAACATTAACATTTTCGGCAGAAAGATGCCCCCAAACCCTGGTGCCGCATGCCTCGCGTGGCCTCCTCGTCTGCCACGCCCAGCTCTCCATGCCACCATGTCGGCCACCTGCTCCTCTGTACCACCATGCCTCTGTCACCTCCATTGTGCCCATCCCATGCAAAGAGACAGAACAGAAACAATAGGAAATAGGATGAAAAGGGGTTATAAAAACCCGAATCAAAAATTGTATTTGGCAGTGGAATAGATTGAAGATTGCAGATCTTGCCTTCCTGTATTTGGCAGCGAAGCAGATCAAAGATGGCAGATTTTACCTCCCTGTCTACAGTGGAGTACATTGAAGCCGATAATTCTATCTCCCTGTATTTGACAGTGGAATAGATCGAAGATTACAGATCTTATCTCCCTAAGTAATAGTGGAGCAGATCGCATCAAGTCTTATCTCCCTAAGCAGTAGTGGAGCAGACGAAACCACAGATTTTACCTCCCTGACTACAGTGGAGTACATTGAAGCCGATAACTCTATCTCCCTGTATTTGGCAGTGGAATAGATTGAAGATCAAATATGGCAGATTTTACCTCCCTGTGACTACAGTGGAGTACATTGAAGCTGATAACTCTATCTCCCTGTATTTGACAGTGGAATAGATCGGAGATTACAGTCTTATCTCCCTAAGCAGTAGCGGAGCGGACGAAACCACAGTCTTATCTCCCTAAATAGTAGTGGAGCAGACTAAAAACACAAATCTCATCCCCATGGAGTCGTAGCAGAGTAGATTGAAGCTACAAGGCGTATCTGAAGTTGCAGTAGAGCAGATCGAAGAATCATAAGACGCAGTGGACTAGAATGAGGTTACTTGAAGAAAGGAAGCACCAAAAGAAGTCAAAACTCGGCGAGCCCGGGCAAAATTGGCCTTTCTTAGTCTTGCTCTGTTCTCGTTACACGATAACAAGCAAAGAGGGGCAGCTGTAAGGCCCAATTTTATGCCCAGGCCCGAATATTAAAACAAGATAAACAACAGTCCAATTACAAAGGAAAATAACAAGCCCAATGTAGCCCATGGCCCGAAACAAAAATTAAAAACCCAGCCCAGACAACATTAACATTTTCGGCAGAAAGATGCCCCCAAACCCTGGCGCCGCATGCCTCGCGTGGCCTCCTCGTCTGCCACGCCCAGCTCTCCATGCCACCATGTCGGCCACCTGCTCCTCTGTACCACCATGCCTCTGTCACCTCCATTGTGCCCATCCCATGCAAAGAGACAGAACAGAAACAATAGGAAATAGGATGAAAAGGGGTTATAAAAACCCGAATCAAAAATTGTATCCGGGGGGGTTTTTTTTTTCTTTTTTGTTTGTTTTCTGGCATTTTAAAAAAACAGAAGCTAGAATTTAAAAAAAATACATAGATCTCAGTACTGAGATAGCAAGCATTCGGGAAAAAAGGAAAGGCAAACGGAAAAGGTTACCTTTTTTTATACATTTTCTTTCGATTTCTATATACATATCTATACCTTTTTTTATTAATATAAACCTAAAATCTATATACATATCCGGTGGCCGTCCGGTGACCCCCCCTTGGCCGGAAATCGCTCCGTGCCCTCCCTCTCCCTCTTTCTTTCTTTTTTTTTCCCTCACCTGGTCTCAAATGAATTTTTCAAAAAAAACTTAGCTTTTATAGGGGACCAAAACACACCGTTTTGGTCCCCCTGTTTAATGATAAAACGACGTCGTTTCGGACGTGGGGCGGGTCGACCCGACCCGCACCAGGGCAGGATCCGCGTGTTTTTGAGCGGAAGGGCTATTTGCGCAATTGGCCCTTCCGCATTTTTATATTTCGCAATCAAGTTATTCGTTGTTTATAAATTGACCCCGAAATCCATTACACTTTGCGATTTAGTCCCCCTTCCAACGGTGTCGTTTCAAGTGTTTGGATAAATTACTTATTTGATCCCCCATAGTTTAACGCGCGTTCTGATAAGTCCATTCTCCTTTAATTTCTTTCAAAATTCGCCCCAAAGATTTGGTTTTAATCCAATCTCATCCCTTTTTCATCTATTTTTTTTACCTTAAATTTCATAATATTTTTGCTGTTTAATTCAATTTTAAATATTAATTGTTATATATATAATATTATTATCATTGTTGTTTTATTATTATTGTATTATATTTAACTATATATATATTTTTCGTTTCGTTTCTACTATTATATACATATATTATATATTCTTTAATATTAATATTTGTTCACATATTTCATTACGCATATATATATATAGGTATTTTTGTGTATATGGTATTATTTTCATGTATTCATTTATTTATATCATTTTTTTAAATAATTATATTAAGTATACACTTGTAAATATCGTGCTATTCGTATATTTCCCATTATCTCATACAAATATCTTTGCATTATTCGTCATATATTTCTTTCATTTTTATGTATATGTTTTTAGATATCACAACATTTATATATTTTGCATTATGTCACGTATACATTTTTTATCTTTACTATTGTGATTATTAGTATATGTTTTTGTATTTATGAATATATCTTTAATACATATAAGTATATATTTATTATTAATAGATGTTTTCAACATTATTATTATGTATATTATGCGAATATTTTAACATTATATTATATATGTATTTATATATATTACGCATATATATATACCCCTTTTTTAATATTATATTTTTTACATATATATGTAGATATACGTACTTATACATACTTAAATATATTTTTCATATTTCTTAATTCTTATATACTTACATATATTTATGCATATTTTATATCATATACATACTTATATATATTCTTTATATTCTTAAAAATGCCTTTTGTATATTTCACATATTTCATAATTCATATACATATATTTTATATTATCACGATTTGTAAATATATAAATACACATTTACATTTTTTATAATACTTACCGATTTTATATATATGTACATACTTATCTATGTTTTCATATTCTGTAATTTATATATATTTCTTATTTTATGGCTTTAAATTATACATGCATATATATATATTTTTTACATAATTGTATTTATTGTCATCATTGTTATTTGGTGTTTGTTTATTTATCCATGTACACTTGTGCTTTTTCTAAAATGTTAGTTCTATTTATTCATTTGTATGCTTTGTTTATGTAATCGCCTCGTCATTTCATTTTGCCTATTGCATTGTTGTTACTCATTTTACTTTGCTCACCTTGTCGTATTCGTTATTGTTTTGTCAAGCATTGACACTAAACACCAAAAGGAAAATTTTTCTAAATAAGGCAATATTTCGCGTTTGGAAACTCGAGAAAACGTGCCCTAACGTGCTGGGTTTCGATTTCTCGTTTGACTAAATAGCCAAATATCCTCTTAAAGCTTCAAAGTATGGTTTCATTAAACTATAAGGTGATCTTGGTTTCGATTTTTAGAGTATCGTGTCCTAACGTGCTGGATGTGATATTCCTTCGGAACAAGAGAATCTTATGTTTCAATTCACGATATCAGATTTTCTTTTGAGGATCGTATTTTTTAAAACTCTTTAAATTTTCAATTTTCGACACTAAGACACTAGTTAATCAACTAGGTACCAATTTTGGGCGTATCGAGTGTGCTAATCCTTCCTCGTGCGTAACCGGCTCCCGAACTCATTTTTCTGAATTTCGTAGACCAAAATCGTTGTTTTAATAAAATCAAATCATTTATTAAAAACAACCACTTTTTGAGGTGACCCGATCACACCTCGTCAAAAAAGGATTGGTGGCGACTCCCGTTTTCATTCTTTTTTTAAATCCAAGTCGACCCCGTTTTCATCAAAAAATGGTGTCAACAGCTTGACGACTCCACTGGGGATGTTTAAATAAGAGAGTCAAGCCACGAGTGGATTACTTTTTGTCTTTGTGTCAAAATTGAAAAATTGCTTTTTGCCTTTATTTTGGCTTTTATTATTTGTTTATAATTACTGCTTTGTTTAGAGTTTAGGTGTATACTTCTGCACATTCCATTGCATGACCGTTGGTCACACCTTTTAAGTGGGAAGTGAGAAACTACGCCTTCGTGAGGTTTTCACCTCCGCATGGGATAGTGAATCGCTTCCGGGATACATCCGTACCTATGTCTTCGTGAGATTTTCATCTCCGCATGGTCATAGGGAAATGTATTCCCCTGAACTGAACTCGGTCCATATGAGCCTATAATGGGTGAGGATCGAGGAATCTGCTGGTTCAGGTACCCTTACTTTAGAACCAAACCACACATAGCGAGCTATAAGAACCCACCGAGATAGAGCTATTCCAGACCCTAGTGTTTACCGAATAGATGCTTTATTTATTACTGTTTACTTTAAATCCTAGCTCTAATTTGCTTTGTTTGTGATTGCATGGCATTTTCATTTCAAAAGAGGTGTCGATTCACGTTCAGTATAGATAGAAAGCTTATCATGGAAAAGAGGTTTCTTGATAAAGTAGAAGACAATGCAGCTGTACGATTATGGGCTGAGACGATATGGAGAGAGAAAGGCGATAGTCTTGCAGAAGGGTACGTATCAGAGTTATGGGACTTCACCCGTATCAGCGTAATCCAAAATGATCTTCGAGAAATGAAGGAAATATGGGATCAATGGGACGACGGGACCAAGCAGATGTTTTACTGTGATTACGGGGACTTGCCTTACCTACTTGGTATCAAAGTGGACAAGCATTTATTCCGAGCCCTAGCCCAGTTTTGGAATCTTGCTTACAGTTGTTTCACTTTTGGAAAAGTGGACTTGGTTCCCACCATGGAAGAATATACGACCTGCTTCGGTGTCCAAAGATTCAAATTGACAAAGCCTATTCTAGAGCTGCTAGTGTCCCGACATTATTAAAAAATTGATGAGCATTACAGGGATGAGCGAACAGTGGGTAACTGCCCGGATCCAACAGAAAGGAGACAGTAAATGCGTTCCTTGGAAAAGCTTGCGAGATTTAGTATTAGCACACCCTGATGTGAAGAAAAGAGTGGATGTCTTCGCTCTAGGTATCTATGGATTGGTAATTTTCCCTAGAGCTTTAGGGCACGTAGATGAGGCCGTCTCTGATTTGTTCGATCGGCTTAGTAAAGGAGTCACGCCCATCCCGTCAATCTTAGCAGAAACCTTCAGATCTCTAAGCGCATGTCGAAGAGCAGGGGAGGGAAGGTTCATCGGATGCGCGCAGCTACTATTGGTGTGGTTCCATAGTCACTTTTGGAAGGTGGAAAATGTCTCCTATCGAGTCTTCTCAGAAGACTATTCTCCATTGAAGGAACAAGTTGCTACACCAAGACGAGACGACATCACGGAAGAAAGTGGATGACGATTCTCCAAAATCTTCAGGAGGATGACGTTGAATGGAAAGCTCCTTGGATGGTACCCGATGAGATCCTGTATCGATGTAGGGATTTCGACTGGGTCCCTTTACTCGGAATTTGGGGAGCTGTCGGTTATGCCCCTTTACTCGTATTAAGACAATATAGATCGAGACAGTTCATACCAGCAACACAAGGGTTGGCTCAATGTGAGTTTTCTTATAAGGATGAAAACTACAAGAGAAAAACTCGAGAAATATCTAACGCTTGGAAACAGGTTCACCGAATGAAAAGATTTACCGTAGGAGCGATGGCAACTTCAGAATATTATGGGTGGTGGAGTAAAAGAGTCAATGACAACATCCCTAAGCCGAGGGAAGATTGCGTTCAGTCTATAGAGGAGCATCTACAAGTAGTTCCGTCAGAATTAGAGATCATCAAACGAGACTTTGAGAAAAGAAATTCTGAGTTGGGAAAGAGGATAGAACAGTTAGAAGAAGAAAGAGTGCATTTGGGATTAGACATCGATATCCACAAGCTAGAAGCCGAGAAATTAAGGAAGGGAAAGAACAAAGCTGAAGAGGATTTGGATAGTCTAAAAGCAGATTACAAGAAGCTGCGATTGTCGATGAGAACTGTCGGTCTAGGTAAAACGTCAGAGCAGTGGCGACAAGAGATCAATGAGGAAAAGAATAGGGCCGATCAGTGGGAAAAGAAATTTCAAGATGCTCGAGCTCGAGAAAACGCTTTGGAAAGGAGTTTGTTAGAGTGCCGAAATGAGAAGGCAGGATTAAAGGCCAAGGTGGCAGAGCTAGAAAAGTCACTTCACTCGTACCGTAGTCGTAACTCCATGATCGAATTAAGAGCAAGCTTAAATAAGATCGAAGAACTGAAAGGAAAGGTAGAGGAGCTTGAGGACGCATTACACAATTCTGAGCTACGAATGGAGCTTCTTGAGAGGAGTAATGATCAATGGCAAGAGCAATTCCATCATTCTCAAAGGCAGATTAGAGATAGAGATTACGTTATGGGCGAAGCTGTGACTCAAGTGCGGGAAGTGGCTGATCATCTGCAAACATTAGCAGTTCAGGCCGATGTATTGAGTTTAAAATATGAGTCAGAATCAAGCCGAGGTCGAGATTTAGCTTGGCTTCTTAGGAAGGTTAAGGCTTGGGTATAAAGGCGAAGCCGTATATGTAATTTATTTTATGTAAAGAAATTTGCTTTCTAGTTGAGTTTTCTAATGAAATTGAATTCGAATCAATGCCTCTTTTTTTTTGCATTCATCTCATACATTTGCATTACATCTCATAAAATGACCCTAATAAAATTAAATTATGACAGTTACCCTGGAAACCAACAAAAATCTAATCAAATATCACTACGGTACTCGTGCCAAACAAAAGCAATGGATCAAAGGTTGGAAAGATTGGAACAGTTGCAACGAGAGATGCAAGATCAGATGCATGAACGACTGGAAAAAATCCAGCAGGACATGTTAGAATCCCAGAACACTGTGATGAACCAATTAAAGCAGTTATTGGCTGGAGGAAATAACAAAGGAAAAGACCCCGTAGTCGATGCTGGGGAAGATCACGATGACCCTGTTTATCCTCCAGGTTTCACCCCAACTAACATCCAAGCACAACCAGAGGTGTACCCACAGAGGGTACCGGTTACCATTAGACCTCAATATCTGGCTGGTGCCTCGGTACCATTGCATTTTCAAATGGGCTCGGGTTCTAATCCCGGGGATAATCCCACTAATCCTGTGGTCCCGGACCTCGATGATGTGGCAGAAACAGAAAAAACAAGAATGAACCTGCCAAAACAACTAGAGGACCGATGTAGATGGTTAGAGGAAAAATTTAGAGTCATGGAGAACATCGACTATCATCGCGGGGTTGACGCCAAGGATCTGAGTTTGGTCCCTGATTTAGTACTCCCACCTAAGTTCAAAATGCCGGAATTGAAAAATATAATGGGACTAGTTGTCCTGAAGCTCATATAACTATGTTCTGTCGAAGAATGACAGGATACGTCAACAACGATCAGCTGTTAATCCACTGCTTCCAGGACAGTTTGATCGGATCTGCAGCCAAATGGTACAACCAACTGAGTCGTGCTAAAGTTAGTTCATGGAGAGACTTGGCGCAAGCTTTTATGAAGCAATACAGTCATGTAACGGATATAACACCCGATCGAATTACGTTACAAAACATGGAGAAAAAGCCTAGCGAGAATTTCAGGCAGTACGCCCAACGATGGAGAGAAGTGGCAACACAAGTCCAGCCACCCCTTTTGGAAAAAGAGGTCACCATGTTGTTTATCAACACTTTGAAAGCCCCGTTCATCAACCACATGTTGGGGAGTGCTACCAAGAGCTTCTCGGATATGGTAATGTCCGGTGAAATGATTGAGAACGCGGTAAGGAGCGGTAAGATTGACACGGGGGAAAACTTCAAAAGACCAGTCCCAAGGAAAAAAGAGGGCAAGTAAACAACGTAAGCACATATAGCAAGAGCCATTCAAAACCGATTACTGTTGGCCCTCCAAAAATGATAACCACTAGTCACCAAGCCCCCTCAAGGCAGAACCAACAAGCCCAACACAAGGACTAACCAGAGAGACTTCAATTCACGCCATTCCAATAACATACGGGGAACTGTATCAGAAGTTATTTGATGCACACATAGTATCTCCATTTTATCTCGAGCCCATGCAACCTCCATATCCCAAATGGTATGACACGAATGCCCAATGTGAATACCATGCAGGGATACCAGGACACTCAATTGAGAACTGCACTGGGTTTAAAAAGGCGGTGGAAAGGTTCATTAAGATGGGGATTGTGAAGTTTGACAACCATTAGGACCCAACGTAGCAGCGAATCCGTTACCCAACCATGCTGATAAAGGGGTAAACGCAATAATCGAAGGTGAGAAAAAGAGAATCAAAACCGACATTGCAGAGATAAAAACCCCATTGAGTTGGGTCTGGAGACAAATGATAGAAGGAGGTCTCATCAAACAAGATTCAAAAGAAAGGCCCGAAGGAACGAAGACGTACTGCGAGTTTCATGCTGAAGAAGACCATGACATTCAAAACTGCACTGAATTCAAGGCCATGGTGCAAAATCTGATGAACAACAAAGAGCTAGAATTTTATGAAGAGATCAAAGGACTTGAAAATGGAGAAGTTATGCCTCGGAGGAGGGGCCTACGGGAAAGGCCCCAAATCACCCAGTGGTGATTATTTCAAGGCCAACGAGTACAGGATCTGGAATACAACTGGCGCCAAGGGTCATAATCCAAAAACCTGTAGCCTTTCCTTACAAGGATAGCAAAAAGGTTCCTTGGAATTACGACTGCAATGTGATGATCACGGGAGAGGAGAACCCGATAAATGCTTCAGAAGAGGGTAATGACGCAGGCTTCTATACGCGTAGTGGAAAACGTTACGACCTGGGAAATACAAAAAGGGAGCCTATAAAAGGAAAAGCCTTGGCGGTTGAACAAGATAAAACGAAGACGACCGGAATTGAACCGCATATTAACACACCGGTGACTGAAAATGAGGCTAGAGAATTCCTAAAATTCTTGAAGCATAGCGAGTATAGCGTGGTGGAACAATTGCATAAGCAACCCGCTCGCATCTCAGTGCTCGAGTTACTTCTAAGTTCAGAGATACATCGTAATGCGTTGGTAAAAGTGCTAAATGAGACTTATGTCGCTAAAGATATCTCAGTGAACAAATTGGATCGCCTGGTTAACAATATAAATGCCGATAACTTCATCTTCTTCAACGATGATGAGATCCCGCCAGGTGGTATGGGATCTACCAAGGCCTTGCACATCACTGCCCGTTGCAAGGGGTGTATACTACCGGCGGTACTCGTGGACAATGGATCGGCCCTGAATGTTTTACCCCTGTCCACTTAAACAGGCTACCTGTGGATAGTTCTCACATGAAATCATGCCAAAATATAGTGAGAGCATTTGATGGCACTGAGAGAAAAGTGATGGGGAGAATCGAGATACCTCTATTGATTGGTCCAAATACATACGAGGTGGACTTTTTGGTAATGGATATTAAACCATCTTACAATTGCCTATTGGGGAGGCCTTGGATCCATTCTGCAGGAGCTGTACCATCGTCACTTCACCAAAAGTTAAAATTGGTGATAGAGGGTCGATTGGTGACTATAGGTGCAGAAGAAGACATCATTGCATCAGTCACCGATGATATGCCATACATAGAGGCTGATAGTGAAGCGATAGAATGTTCATTCCGATCATTGGAATTCGTAAATGCCACATTTGTCATCGAGATGAGCAAAATCCCAGAGCCTAAGATATCCAAAGCTACGTCAATGAGCTTACAGCTAACGATGGGAAAGGGAGCATTGCCTGGAAGAGGATTGGGAAAATACCTCCAGGGAAGGGTTGGAGTACCGATCCTAGTTAACAAACAGGACCGTTATGGTTTGGGATATAAGCCTAATGCGAGGGAAAGAGGAAAGAGATGGAGAAAAAGCAAGAAAGAGAAGAGCACATTTGGGCGGGATAGAAGTCAAGTGGGGACCGATAACCTTTCCCCATATATCTAAGACTTTTGTTTCAAGGGGAATTGTCCACCCTGAAGAGAAGGATGAGGTTACAGAAGGAAGGATTGAGAGGTTGGACATCAATGCCATATCCGCGGAAAAAGGGTGGAAAGGAATTTATCGGGCATTCGTCCTTACGAACCTGGAAGTGTTTTGAATAACTGGACTGCAGAAGAGATCCCTGTAACATTTAGAACTAATTCAGAGTAATATTCAGAACACTTGTTGCCCTAAGCCTGGGGGTGATAAGAATCTTTTGTAAAAGGCACATGTCCAAAATCTAATTTCAGTGAAAACTTATCATTCAGTTTCATCTTGAGCAAATATTCTTTATTCTTTTCATTCCCTTTATAATCATAGTATGCATACAAGTATTCTTAGATTCTTTTATTTGGGCCTCCATTTGTTCCAATAACAGGTCTTCAGATATCAACGAGATGAGCGACTCTGTTACTAATTCAGAGTCTCTATTTGAGCAAGACATGAGTATAGATAATCCTCAAGATTTTGAAGGTGACCAAGACAGCGTTTTATCTCCGGATTTGTTAAGAATGATGGAAGAAGAAGAAAAACAAATTCTACCCTATAAGGAATCAGTAGAAGTTGTGATCTTAGAAGAGGGCAGAGAGGTAAAAGTTGGCGCTTGCATTGCCAAGGAAACAAGGCGAGACCTTGTTGAGTTGCTTCAAGAGTTTAAAGATGTCTTCGCATGGTCCTACCAAGATATGCCAGGTTTAAGTACTGATATCGTGGTACACCGATTGCCTATAAAGGAAGAATGCAAACCAGTCCAACAAAAGCTTCGAAGGATGAGGCCTGATGTCTTGCTAAAAATAAAGGAAGAAGTCAAGAAGCAATTTGATGCTGGTTTCTTACAGGTGGTCAAGTACTCAGAATGGGTAGCCAATATAGTCCCTGTTCCTAAGAAAGATGGGAAGGTGCGAATGTGTGTGGACTACAGAGACTTGAACAAAGCCAGCCCAAAAGATAATTTCCCACTGCCTCATATCGATACCTTGGTAGACAACACGGCCGGATACTCACTGTTCTCTTTCATGGATGGTTTCTCCGGGTACAACCAAATTAAGATGCTTTCTGAAACAGGGAGAAGACCACATTCATAACGATGTGGGGGACGTTTTGTTATAAAGTGATGCCTTTTGGATTGAAAAATGCGGGAGCAACGTATCAGAGAGCCATGGTAGCATTATTCCATGATATGATGCATAAAGAGATAGAAGTTTATGTTGATGACATGATCGCAAAATCCAGAACAGAAAGGGAACACGTGCAAGTTCTGAGAAAACTGTTTCTGAGGTTAAGGAAGTTCCAGCTAAAACTTAACCCAGCCAAGTGTACTTTCGGGGCTAGATCAGGAAAACTGCTAGGATTCTTAGTCAGCGAAAAGGGAATTGAAATTGACCCAGACAAAGTTAAGGCCATACAAGAATTACCTCCGCCAAGTACTCAAAAAGAAGTTCGGGGTTTCCTAGGAAGACTAAATTACATCGCTCGATTCATTTCACAATTAACTGAGAAATGTGACCCCATATTCCGTCTTCTTAGGAAACACAATCCAGGTGTATGGGATGAGAAGTGCCAGGAAACTTTCGAAAGAGTTAAACATTACTTGTCCAACGCCCCAGTACTGATGCCACCTTGCCCTGACAAACCACTGATACTATACTTGGCAGTATTTGAGAATTCCATGGGGTGCGTGCTCGGCCAACATGATGAGTCAGGACGAAAAGAAAGAGCGATCTATTATCTCAGTAAGAAGTTCACTGAATGCGAAACGAGATATTCGCCAATTGAAAAATTATGTTGCGCATTGGTTTGGACTACTCGGAGATTGAGACAATACATGTTGTACCATACGACTTGGTTAATCTCAAAGTTAGACCCTCTGAAATACATGATGGAGTCAACTGCTCTAAACGGAAGGATGGCCCGATGGCAAATTCTACTATCTGAATTTGACATAACCTATGTGAATCAAAAGGCTGTAAAAGGGAGCGCGATAGCAGATTTTCTAGCAAGTAGAGCCCTGGACGATTATGAGCCTTTGAACTTTGACTTCCCAAATGAGGATCTGATGTATGTGGCAACTACTGAAGCGAGCACACAAGAAGGCAATACTTGGAAATTAAATTTTGACGGAGCCTCAAATGCCATGGGCAACGGGATTGGGGCAGTCTTGGTATCTCCAAACGGTAATCATTATCCTTTCACCAGTAAACTAGATTTTGATTGCACAAATAACATGGCGGAATATGAAGCATGTATCATGGGAATCCGCGCGGCTATGGAACGCAAAATCAAGGTACTTGAGGTATATGGGGATTCGGCATTGGTAATTTATCAGCTCAAAGGCGAATGGGAAACAAGAGACCCTAAATTGATTAGTTACCGAAGGATAGTCCTAGAATTGATTGAGGAGTTTGACGACATCACTTTTTGTTATCTCCCACGAGACGAGAATCAGATGGCCGATGCTTTAGCTACATTGGCTTCCATGATCAAAGTAAATAGACCAGAGGATGTGAAGCCTATCCAAATGAGCATTTATGATGCTCCAGCCCACTGTTGTAATATTGATGAGGAAGAAGAAAAGGACGACAACCCTTGGTATCAGGACATATTGCGATACGTGAAAAATTGTGAATACCCAACCAAGCAACTGAGAATGACAAGAGAATGTTGAGGAGGCTGGCCAGTGGTTACGTCTTAGATGGGAAATCCTGTACAAAAGAGGAAAAGATCAGGTGCTGTTAAGATGTGTAGACCTGTGGAGGCCAAGCAGATCTTGGAAGAAGTCCATGATGGTATTTGTGGAACACACGCTAACGGTTTCACAATGGCCAGACAGATCATGAGATTTGGATATTATTGGTCTACCATGGAAGGAGACTGCATCAAGTATGCTAAGAAGTGCCATAAATGCCAGATTTACGGAGACAAAATTCATGTGCCTCCATCACCTCTTCACGTCATGACTTCCCCATGGCCTTTCTCCATGTGGGGCATGGACGTCATTGGGCCGATATCGCCAAAGGCTTCAAACGGACATCGTTTCATTTTTGTAGTGATTGACTACTTTACTAAGTGGGTAGAGGCTACTTCTTACGCCAACGTCACAAAGACAGCTGTCAGCAAGTTTTTAAAGAAGGAAATCATATGTCGGTATGGAATGCCTGAAAGGATCATATCAGACAACGCATTAAATTTGAATAATAGCACGATAGCAGAGGTTTGTAATCAATTCAAGATCAAGCACCACAACTCATCGCCATATCGTCCGAAGATGAATGGTGCGGTGGAGGTAGCCAATAAAAATATCAAAAGATTGTGGGGAAAATGATGAGACCTATAGAGATTGGCACGAGAAGTTGCCATTCGCCCTCTATGCTTATCGAACGTCCGTCAGGACTTCTACCGGGGCAACACCATTCTCTTTGGTTTATGGAATGGAGGCAGTGCTACCAATTGAGGTTGAAATTCCCTCTCTCCGAGTTTTTTCAGAACTAAAGTTAGACGAAGCAGAATGGGTCCAAGCCCGATATGATCAGCTGAACTTGATTGAAGAAAGGAGGTTAAAGCTATCCGTCATGGTCAAATGTACCAGAAACGAATGATGCGAGCTTACAATAAGAAAGTTCGTCCTAGAAACTTCCATGAAGGGGACTTGGTACTGAAGAAGATCCTTCCCATACAAAAGGACTTCAGAGGAAATGGATGCCAAACTGGGAGGGACCTTATGTAGTAAAAAAGGCCTTTTCAGGAGGGGCATTAATTTTAACTGGGATGGATGGCAAAAGCTTGCCCAATCCTGTGAATTCGGATTCAGTGAAGAGGTACTTTGCCTAAAAAAAAAAAAAAGGGAGAGGCCAAGGCGAAAACCCGCAAAGGGCACCTTGAGACCAAAGGGGCTTTGAATTGAAAACCCAGGAATGGGCAATTCGAATTTCGATCAAAGTGAGGCATAGAGTAGTTTTGTCTTCTCCGAATTAACAAGAAGGAGAGATGCTACATCTTGGGGCATCAACAAAGTCTTTTAGGATTTCTAAACACAGAGTTTGTGCAGAGAAGCTCATGCTGCGATATCTGGGGCACCTGTTTTTTATCTTATTTACATCTTAGCAAAATTTGCTATTTGTTCATTTAGAGCTCTGCTCTCAATAAAATTCCATCTTATTCATTGTGATAATCTTTTTCATCATATCTCAGCAAAGTTTGCTATCTTGATTGATTTATTCATTTCGAGCTTTGCTCTCAGCAAAATTTTATTTTGTCCATTTTGATAATCTTTCAAGCATTTTTCTTTGAAATAACGATTAATGGATTGACAATACACATGCAGAAGGAGTTCTGCATATTACTCTGAAAGTTTCTAAATAACACGAGGACCTGAAACAGGACTATTGTTTAGAGCTGACCAAACTTAAGGGTTAGAAGCATTGGAGGAAGAATAGTCTAAATTGCATCTATTTCTTTAGGTTTTCTGTCAAAGGTACTGGCTGAACAAGAAGGCATCAGTGATAGAACCTTGATGAACAATGAGGAATGACAACCTAAGCATTAAAAATGGATCATTCTCATGACATTCTACAAATATAATACATACACATCTAGTTAGGAGCATTTGATTCATTCTGATCATGTCATCCTAAACACTAGGCGTAAATAGGTCCTATCTTCCTATATTGGTAGGAAGTGGATCAAAGATGCAGATCTTGTCTTCCCATATAGGTGGCGAAGTAGATCGCAGAAAGCAGTCTTGTCTTCATGTATTGGCGTGAAGTAGATCGAAGGTAGCAGATCCTATCTTCCTATATTGGTAGGAAGTGGATGAAGATGCAGATCTTGTCTTCCCATATTGGTGGCGAAGTAGATCGCAGAAAGCAGATCTTGTCTTCATGTATTGGCGTGAAGTAGATCGAAGGTAGCAGATCCTATCTTCCTATATTGGTAGGAAGTGGATCGAAGATGCAGATCTTGTCTTCCTATATTGGTGGCAAAGTAGATCGCAGAAAGCAGATCTTGTCTTCATGTATTGGCGTGAAGTAGATCGAAGATAGCAGGTCCTGTCTTCCTATATTGGTAGGAAGTGGATCGACGATGCAGATCTTGTCTTCCCATACTGGTGGCGAAGTAGATCGAAGAAAGCAGATCTTATCTTCATGTATTGGCGTGAAGTAGATCGAAGATTGTAGATCTTGCCTTCCTGTAGTTGGCAGCGAAGCAGATCGAAGATGGCAGATTTTACCTCCCTGACTACAGTGGAGTACATTGAAGCCGATAACTCTATCTCCCTGTATTTGACAGTGGAATAGATTGAAGATCAAAGATGGCAGATTTTACCTCCCTGTGACTACAGTGGAGTACATTGAAGCTGATAACTCTATCTCCCTGTATTTGACAGTGGAATAGATCGGAGATTACAATCTTATCTCCCTAAGCAGTAGCGGAGCAGACGAAACCACAGTCTTATCTCCCTAAATAGTAGTGGAGCAGACTAAAAACACAAATCTCATCCCCATGGAGTCGTAGCAGAGTAGATTGAAGCTACAAGGCGTATCTGAAGTTGCAGTAGAGCAGATCGAAGAATCATAAGACGCAGTGGACTAGAATGAGGTTACTTGAAGAAAGGAAGCACCAAAAGAAGTCAAAACTCGGCGAGCCCGGGCAAAATTGGCCTTTCTTAGTCTTTGCTCTGTTCTCGTTACACGATAACAAGCAAAGAGGGGCAGCTGTAAGGCCCAATTTTATGCCCAGGCCCGAATATTAAAACAAGATAAACAACAGTCCAATTACAAAGGAAAATAACAAGCCCAATGTAGCCTATGGCCCGAAACAAAAATTAAAAACCCAGCCCATACAACATTAACATTTTCGGCAGAAAGATGCCCCAAACCCTAGCGCCGCATGCCTCGCGTGGCCTCCTCGTCTGCCACGCCCAGCTCTCCATGCCACCATGTCGGCCACCTGCTCCTCTGTACCACCATGCCTCTGTCACCTCCATTGTGCCCATCCCATGCAAAGGGACAGAACAGAAACAATAGGAAATAGGATGAAAAGGGGTTATAAAAACCCGAATCAAAAATTGTATCAGGGGGATTTTTGATTTTTTGGGATTTTTTCCTTTCATTTTCGATTGTAACATTACTTAAAAATACGATAGTAAAAGCAGATTCAAGCAAGAAAAAACACCCGAAAACAGAAAAGGCAGTCAGATCTAAGGTTTCTTTTATTTTTTTTATTATTCAAAACTCATCTATCATATATCTTTACATAGCATAAGTTTATAAAAAAGGAGTCAACAAAAAAAATAAAATTTTTACCTTTCCGGCCACCGCGTGCGGTGGCCGGCGCCGGCGCCGGCGAGCCTCCGGTGGCCGTCCGGTGACCCCCCCTTGGCCGGAAATCGCTCCGTGCCCTCCCTCTCCCTCTTTCTTTCTTTTTTTTCCCTCACCTGGTCTCAAATGAATTTTTCAAAAAAAACTTAGCTTTTATAGGGGACCAAAACGCACCGTTTTGGTCCCCCCTGTTTAATGATAAAACGACGTCGTTTCGGAGTGGGGCGGGTCGACCCGACCCGCACCAGGGCAGGATCCGCGTGTTTTTGAGCGGAAGGGCTATTTGCGCAATTGGCCCTTCCGCATTTTTATATTTCGCAATCAAGTTATTCGTTGTTTATAAATTGACCCTGAAATCCATTACACTTTGCGATTTAGTCCCCCTTCCAACGGTGTCGTTTCAAGTGTTTGGATAAATTACTTATTTGATCCCCCATAGTTTAACGCGCGTTCTGATAAGTCCATTCTCCTTTAATTTCTTTCAAAATTCGCCCCAAAGATTTGGTTTTAATCCAATCTCATCCCTTTTTCATCTATTTTTTTTCCTTAAATTTCATAATATTTTTGCTGTTTAATTCAATTTTAAATATTAATTGTTATATATATAATATTATTATCATTGTTGTTTTATTATTATTGTATTATATTTAACTATATATATATTTTGTTTCGTTTCTACTATTATATACATATATTATATATTCTTTAATATTAATATTTGTTCACATATTTCATTACGTATATATGTATAGGTATTTTTGTGTATAGGGTATTATTTTCATGTATTCATTTATTTATATCATTTTTTTAAATAATTATATTAAGTATACACTTGTAAATATCGTGCTATTCGTATATTTCTCATTATCTCATACAAATATCTTTGCATTATTCGTCATATATTTCTTTCATTTTTATGTATATGTTTTTAGATATCACAACATTTATATATTTTCGCATTATGTTACGTATACATTTTTATCTTTACTATTGTGATTATTAGTATATGTTTTTGTATTTATGAATATATCTTTAATACATATAAGTATATATTTATTATTAATAGATGTTTTCAACATTATTATTATGTATATTATGTGAATATTTTAATATTATATTATATATGTATTTATATATATTACGCATATATATATACCCCTTTTTTAATATTATATTTTTTACATATATATGTAGATATACGTACTTATACCTACTTAAATATATTTTTTCACATTTCATAATTCTTATATACTTACATATATTTATGCATATTTTACATCATATACATACTTATATATTTTATACTCTTAAAAATGCTTTTTGTATATTTCACATATTTTATAATTCACATACATATATTTTATATTATCACGATTTGTAAATATATAAATACACATTTACATTTTTTATAATATTTACCGATTTTATATATATGTACATACTTATCTATGTTTTCATATTCTGTAATTTATATATATTTCTTATTTTATGGTTTTAAATTATACATGCATATATATATACATTTTTTTACATAATTGTATTTATTGTCATCATTGTTATTTGGTGTTTGTTTATTTATCCATGTACACTTGTGCTTTTTCTAAAATGTTAGTTCTATTTATTTATTTGTATGCTTTGTTTATGTAATCGCCTCGTCATTTCATTTTGCCTATTGCATTGTTGTTACTCATTTTACTTTGCTCACCTTGTCGCATTCGTTATTGTTTTGTCAAGCATTGACACTAAACACCAAAAGGAAAATTTTTCTAAATAAGGCAATATTTCGCGTTTGGAAACTCGAGAAAACGTGCCCTAACGTGCTGGGTTTCGATTTCTCGTTTGACTAAATAGCCAAATATCCTCTTAAAGCTTCAAAGTATGGTTTCATTAAACTATAAGGTGATCTTGGTTTCGATGGTTTAGAGTATCGTGTCCTAACGTGCTGGATGTGATATTCCTTCGGAACAAGAGAATCTTATGTTTCAATTCACGATATCAGATTTTCTTTTAAGGATCGCATTTTTTAAAAACTCTTCAAATTTTCAATTTTCGACACTAAAACACTAATTAATCAACTAGGTACCAATTTTGGGCGTATCGAGGGTGCTAGTCCTTCCTCGTGCGTAACCGGCTCCCGCACTCATTTTTCTGAATTTCGTAGACCAAAATCGTTGTTTTAATAAAATTAAATCATTTATTAAAAACAACCACTTTTGAGGTGACCCGATCACACCTCGTCAAAAAAGGATTGGTGGCGACTCCCGTTTTCATTCTTTTTTTAAATCCAAGTCGACCCCGTTTTCATCAAAAAAAATGGTGTCAACACATATAATAAAATTTCATAAAAAAATTAAAATACTGATTTAAGAAAAATATGAAAGGACTAAATTGGTCGGAAGTAAAAAATAGGGTAAATTCGCAAATAAATAAAAGTAAAGGATTAATTGAATGCGCGAATACATAGAGGGCTGGAAGGGAATTTCCTTCTCCTCTAAAGACGCCGTTCAACTTAGACCCAATTGAAATAAAAATAAATAAAAGGGTAAATTAAGAAAAATAAAAATAAAAAAACTTAATTACAAAAACATTAAAAGGCGAAAGGGCTAAATAAAATAAATAAATAAAATTCGCAGTGGTATCACCTTCTCCCCATTTTTAAATCGTAAATAAGTAAAAAATAATAATCGGAAGAAAAAAATAGTAAACCTTTAAAAAACTGCCAATTGTTCTCTTTTTATTCCTCTTCCCCCTTTTCTCTTTTTCTCCTTTTACAATGAAGGGAGAGGCTTCTATTTATAGTTGAGCTTCTCCAAATCCAACGGTACAGATCAATTACATCAACGGTTGAGATTAAAGGGTATCTACAAATTAAATCTCTAAGATTACGAAATCATATATTCTAAGATTGCATATCATATCTAAGATTATATATCATATCTAGGATTGCATATCATATCTAAGATTGCATATTCTCAAAAATTATGTTTCCATATGTGAGCCCGGGCTAAAATTGGGTATTACAATTATAATATTTGAATAGCTAAATTAATATATTTTAATTATATTCAATAATTTAAATAAAAATATTATTTTACGTTAATTATTACAATTAAAAATACAACATTTAAAAAATTAATTAAATAATAAATACATTAAATCACATGCAGAAAGAGGGTAAACAATTCGCAGTTTGTTAAATAAATGTTTTGTCTAAAATTCTAAATCTTGTTATCGATCAAATTTATGAAAATTTTAAAAACTAAATTTATGAATTAATTTTTGTAGAGGAAATGTGGTAGAATTGGAGATGCGAGAACTTTATTTATTTTTGATCAAGATGACATTAGTATATTTATTTGTCTTATTAACCTTTTAAACATAAAACAAAAAACATATATACTTATTTGTCTATATAAGAAAGCCCATCTACAGCCCAAAAGTACTTCTTGAAAATTCTAAACGGTTGCCCATTTTATAACCAAATTTACTATATTCTCCAAGGCAGAAGAAATACTTTTTTATTAATCTCAACTTTCACAACATCTCGACAGTTCGGCCGAGTGGTCTAAGGTCCCAAATCCCACAGCTGTCATATCTTTTTATTTTAAATTAAGTTTTGAAAATATTTAGATCTAAAAGTTGTACTCTCTTTTTCAAACTTAGAAGAATTTATTGGTTGTTTTTCAAATTGCTAAAAATTTTCATTTTAAAATTTACGACATTGATTTTTTTTAAATATGTTGATAATTATAATTATTTTTAATTAATATTAATATTGTTTTTTTTCAAATTCCAAAACAAAAAAAGTTAAATAATGTTTATGTGGCGATTCCTAATTATAAATATCATTTTCAAAACACGGATATAATTTAAAGATAATTTTTTAATTAAGCCTATCCTATATTCAAGTCAAAGTACTCGCATTAAATTCAGAAATGCTGAATATCATTTTAACTCCATTTCAGCCAATTTATTTTTATTCAATTGAGTTAAATTCTTTCTTCTTTTTTCCTTAATGCATTTCATCTTATATTATTAATATTTTGGCCAACCCTTTAATTTATTTTTCGAATCTAATCCAAGTTCACACCAAAATCCGTTTTATGTAGTTCAATTCTAGGATGGGGTCTTGAGTTCCATATCATTTAATATCATCAATGTTATTATTTTTTTTCTTTTTGAATGTAAAGTAGGAATTCATTAAATGTTGTAGGGGCTCAATAAAGACTAGCACCCTTAAAGACATTACAAACAGATGAAAAGACATATCAAACAAACCAAACATCACACGAAAGCCACTCAAACCTAAAAAGCAAACAGCCACACACAACTAAAAGGCAACCAGAAATTAAAACACCTAAAACAAAACCCAAAGTAAGAGGAAACCAAAAACAAACAAAAAAAAGCCTTCCCCCAAACAACCATAAAGAAACTAGAGAAATACTAGCCAAAACCTCTTCACACAAAGCTCAAAATCCATCAACCATAGTAGAAGAGGCGAAAGCTTAAAAGAAACAAGCCCATGGAGATTTAGATTGAAAACTTCTCTATCCTCAAGCTTTTGAAAATGTCTTAATATTGTCGAATCCAGTTGTTCCAGTCCACAATTGTCATCTTCTCAACTGGATCTGGGCTTCTTCAACCCAAAAGTATGGTGCTCGATACCAGCGTCCCTTATTAGCCAACACATGGGTAGCCTTATTTGCTTATCTTGGAATGAAATGGTAAGATATCTCATCGAACCTTCTTCCTAAGTCACAGATGCTTAGAATCACCGGTCGGAGGACCAAGTTGTCAATGAGTCTCCTTCAACAGAAATCTTGAGAAAGCCCATTTTGGCTGCAAAGAGTAAGGCTCTCTCACAAGCCCTAGCTTCTGCCACAAAAGCATCATGGATTCCATCATAAGGGTAAGTACACGACCCCATAATCTGACCTTTGTTATTTTGAGCCAGAACTACTGCAACTGAAGTGTATGTATTTGCATTAAAAGAAGCATCAAAGTTTAGTTTAATAACATCATTATTTGGAGGTCACCATAGTTCCTTCATCATAGGTATTGTAAAATGAATAGGATTCTGGATCTGATTTAGTTCCTGGATGTACCCCTATATAAATCCCATAATATCTTGGACGGAACCTTTTTGTCCTTCATGAACCAGCTTGTTTCTTCTGAACCAAATAGCCTAGTAAGATATAGCATTTATTATCTTCCATTCATTACAATAAATGTTTCTGCTAACCAATCTTTATAATTCGAGGAATTCGCCATTTGAGTACTCGAAATCTGCAGGTGTTTCCACAATTGTTAAAGTACCTGACAATTTCGACTCAGATGATTGGCATCCTCTAGTGGGTCTTTACACAGTGGATACAAACATCTCTGGTCAATCTACACTTGGCTAGGTTGCTAAAATAAGGCAGGAAATCATTAAACAGTCTCCACACATGTATCTTTATTGTTTTTGGTAGTTGTAATTTCCATAGGGAGTTGTAAAATTCTTTGTAAATGTGGGGTGTAGCAGTAGATATCTTATTAGCAGAATGTAGATGTTCTGAAACTAGGACTTTGTACCAACTTTTTACTGTGTATTCCCCGATTACCTCATGCCTCCAGACCAGTATGTCATTTAATCTTATACAAGAGAGAGGGATCTTGAAGATACGTTCAACCTGATTGCTGCTGAAAATGTCTAAAATCTTAGCCTTTTTCCAAGTAACTATTTCTTTATCAATCAACTGACTTACAGTTATCCAATAGGGATTAATAGAATTAACTGACACTCTAGTATTCCTAGGACCCGATACCCAAGGATCGTTCCAGATGTTCACAGCTTCTCTGCCCCCGATGCGCACAAATTACCCCATCCTCAATCAGATTTAGGGCACTGCATATACTTTGCCAGGTGAGTGAAGGGTAAGAGCTTACTTTTCCAACATAAAATCAAATAAAGGATAATAACAACTCTTAAAAACTTTGGCTAACAAACAATTCGACTGAGAAAACAACCTTTATACTTGCTTTGTAACAACTCGATTTTTGGGTCTAATCGGAACAGTGGTTTCGGGATCACAAATTCGACCAGGAAAATTTTATTTTTATGGTCTACAATTTCACGAATGATTTTGTGAAAATTTCGTTCGAAAATTTCGATGTTTGAGCACTCAATTTATTTAAAAAGTCTAAATTAATATGTAATACCCCGAAAATTTTTACAGTAAGATATTATCTTTGATATAGTAAGGAAATAAAGTGACAAAAGAAGAATTTTGAGTTATGACAACATTGGGAAGCATATTATGACATATTAATTAAAAAGATTAAATTGCAAAGTGAGAAAGTTTTGTTATCCAAGAGTAAATATTCAAAATTTGAGGGGTTAAAGTGTAAATATCAAAAATTTGAAGGACCAATAGTGTAAATATTTTAAGGGTAGAATAATCTAGAAACTAAGGAAAATGGATGAATTGGGACTAAATTGAATAGAAGAAGAATTATGAGGGGCTAAATCGTAATTTTATCAAATTAAGTGATGACTCAAGGATGGAATTTTAAAAGATCTAAAGGGAAAAATGGTCAATTAGAAGAAAGAGAAATCTAGAAAATAATGATGATGTTCGAGATATTTTAGATTAAATAAATAAATAAATATTAGTTTATTAATATTTTAATTTGATTTTTAAATGACATTTTATCATTTTATTATTTATTATTTAGTATATATATATGGAAG